>NW_027507748.1:178242962-178447962 GCF_037356315.1 Lithobates pipiens
CCTTCTTAATTCGCCCATTCCCTTTTTTTCCCCTAAATTTTTTGTAATTTGTCAGTGATATTTAAATTTACTGATTTAGGATGAAGAAATCCCTTTTTTGTAAATGCATTTCTTACTAGATTTGCCGACAAGGCTTTTTGTTGCACTTTTTGTTTACAAATTTAAATCAATATTTTTTGCTAGAAAATGACTTATAACCCCCAAACATGATATATCTATATATATCTATATCTATAGCTATATCGAGAGAGAGAGAGAGAGATTTTTTAACAGAGACTCTAGGGAATAAAATGGCGATTGTTGAAATTTTTTATGTCACACAGTATATAATAGTGACCTAACATGTCACACTTTAACCACTTCAATACAGGGCATTTACACCCCTTTCATGCCCAGACCAATTTCCAGTTTTCTGGGCTCTCACACTTTGAATGATAATTACTTGATCATGCAACATTGCACCCCAAATTTTTTTTTATAATTTTTTCAAACAAATAGAGCTTTCTTTGGATGGTATTTAATCACCGCTGGCTTTTTTGTTTGCGATATATGAGCAAAAAAATTTGAAAGGTTTGAAAAAAAAGTTTTTTGTTTCTATTGTAAAATTTTGCAAATAAGCAATCTTTATAAATTTGGGCCAAAATGTATACTTCTACATATATATTTGGTAAAAACAGCCCAAATTAGTGTATATTATTTAGTCTTTGTGAAGGTTATAGAGTCTACAAGCTCTGCTGCCAATCATTAATAATTGATCATATCTGATCACACCTGATGTACTGACAGCTTATCTCATTTCTTGAGACACTAAGGCCCCTTTCACAAGGGACGGATCAGTAATGATCCGCCCCGTGATGATCCACTTGCTCAGCGGGGATCACTCCGTTGTCCCCGCTGAGCCAGCGGCGGACAGGGCGGTCTCTGCAAACTGTGCAGCGACTGCCCTTTCAGCTCTCAGCTCTCCTCTATGGGGATCGGATGAGCACGGACCATCTGTCCGTGTTCATCCGATCCGCTCTGCAGACAGATAGAGAAATAGGATTTTCCTCCGTCTGCAGAATCGGACAATTGCAGAGGTGGACAATAGCGGGTGTCTGCGGATGTTCATCCGCAGACACCCGCTATCCCATAGGAATGCATGTATGTCCGTATTTCATCCGCAAACGGATGGATGAAATACGGACATACTGTCCGCATGTGTGAAAGGGGCCTAACAAGATGTTCAAGAGCATTATTTTGATGTTTAACCAGGGGTGGCACTGTTGCAGTGTTTTGCTTTGGCGTGGAAATCAGTACTGAGTACATGCGTGGAGTGAGAGGGAGCAGTTTGCAGAGGAGCGTGCAGAGGACCGGACTTAACCCCCCCCCACCCTGAGAGCAGCAGTGCGGTGGACTGGACCCCCCAGACCGGACCCCCCCACAACTGTGAGCAGCAGCGGGTTACTCGGGGACCCACAACGGCAGTAGAGCGGGACATTGTGGTGTGGGAGTGGGGGTACTGAGGACAGTATCACCCCACAGACAGAGGGGGCATGAGGACATCCAGCGGGACCAGTAGGTGGAAGGCTGACAAGGAGAGGCGGCGGGTAAGTGAAGTGCAGACCTGAGGAGGGACAGTGTGAGACTGACCAGTGAGCAGTGGCACTGAAGGTGACTGACTGACTGCTAGTGTCAGATTTCAGGGGAGGCTGTGCAGAGTGACACAGAGACACAAACTACAAAACCTGACTGACAGTGTTGGGAGTACCTGAGTGTTGGGAGTAGACATGTGCATTCGTTTTTGTCTGAATGCATTTTAGTCCGAATTTCAGGTATTTTCGTTTTCCTTTTGACAAACGATAACGAATTCGTTGTTACAACAGTTCGATATAGAATAGGAGATTCAACGTCACTCTGACAATAACAATCTGTGTCTATTGAACCTGTGGTCGAATGTGCCTAACCTTACCTCTATTAGTCCAAGATTATATAGAGAAAATATTTGACAGAGAGAAAATATTTGACATAGAGAGAAAAGAATTGACAAAGAGAAAAGATTCTAAAGTGCTATTTTTAAAGACTAATATGCAAGTTACTGTCCTAAAAAGTGTCTGGGGACCTGGGTCCTGCCCCAGGAGACATGTATCAATGCAAAAAAAAGTTTTAAAAACGGATGTTTTTTCGGGAGCAGTGATTTTAATAATGATTAAAGTGAAACAATAAAAGTGTAATATTCCTTTAAATTTCGTACCTGAGGGGTGTCTATAGTATGCCTGTGAAGGGGTGCATATTTCCCGTGGTTGGAACTCTCCCTGCACAAAGTGTCATTTCTGCAGGAAAAAAAGTCCTTTGAAATCACTCACTGCTATAATGAATTGTCAGCTCCCGTAATACAGGGAACACTCATTGAAAGTCATTGATAAATAAATAAATAAATAAATAAATAAAAAAGCTTGGGGTTTCCCCAAATTCTATTACCAGGCCATTCAGGTCTGGTATGGATATTAAGGGGAACCCTGCGTCAAATTGAAAAAAAAAATTGATGTGGGGTTCCCCCTAAATATCCATACCAGACCCTTTGTGGAGACAGAAGATGGATGGATTCGCTGCGCTGGATCAGATCAGCCATCGCTGGACCCCGGAGAGATGATCACCTGCCGCTGGATAGCAAGAGTGGATTACCACCGCTGGAATCTTTTTTTATTTTTTATAAAGGACTTTTTCAAAAGTGTGTTTTTACACTTTCTTTGTGAAATGGTAGGGGTACTTTTGTACCCCCTTACCATTTCAAACAGGGGGCGGGATCTGGGGGTCCCCTTGTTAAAGGGGGCTTCCAGATTCTGATAAGCCCCCCGCCCGCAGACCCCCACAACCACCGGCCAGGGTTGTGGGGATGAGGCCCTTGTCCCCATCAACATGGGGACATGGTTCTTTGGGGGGGACCCCAAAGCATCCTCCCAATGTTGAGGGCATGTGGCCTGGTACGGTTCAGGAGGGGGGCGCTCTCTCGTCCCCCCTCTTTTCCTGCGGCCTGCCAGGTTGTGTGCTCGGATAAAGGGTCTGGTATGGATTTTTAGGGGGACCCCCACGTCAACTTTATTTTTTTATTTTATTTTTTTTATTTTTTTTATCAATGACTTTCAATGAGTGTTCTCTGTATTACGGGAGCCGACAATTCATTAAAGCCTGTATACGCCAGATCTCTTTCTGTTTGATATTTTCTTTTTAAATGTGAGAGTCCATTTTCTTTCTCTTAAATAAATTTATTCAGTTTTGGAAACCACTACACTATTGGAGTCCCCTTTCTCTCTCCCTTCCCCCTTCCCCTCTGTGTTTTCTTTAAGTTTCATACCACGAGGATACATATGCTGCAGCATTACTCATAAGAGGTTGAATCGGCCCTCTAGTGGTAGAAGTTTATACCATTTGATGATTGTGCACAGAGAAGTGAAGGAGAAGTCCATTGGAATTATTTTCTTTTGCCTTATTATTCCATCTCTGAGGTGAGAGTTCTGGGAGCCTGATCTTTTGGAACATTTGGTCCTGTTCTTCCTCCAGTGCTTTTTCACTACACACTTACACTATTGGTGTGTTTATTTTGAAATATTTTCATTGACTCTTGTTTTTTTCACATTTATATACATTATTTATTTTTTGTGGTATTATTTGCGCAGGACTCTTTTTTATTTATTAATTCATTAAAGCCGCAAGTGATTTTAAAGGACTTTTTTTCCTGCAGAAATGACACTTTGTGCAGGAACAGTTCTAAGAATGGGAAACATGCGCCCCTTCACAGGCATACTATAAACACCCCCAGGTACGAAATTTAAAGGAATAATACACTTTTATTGTTTCACTTTAATCATTATTAAAATCACTGCTCCCGAAAAAACGAACGTTTTTAAAACTTTTTTTTGCATTGATACATGTCCACTGGGGCAGGACCCAGGTCCTCAAACACTTTTTAGGACAGTAACTTGCATATTAGCCTTTAAAATTAGCACTTTAGATTTTGAACGTTGGAGTCCCGTAGACTTTAATAGGGTTCTAAAGTATGCTATATACTAGCTCCATCGAATCTTCTTTATACATTCGACAGACACCATAAGCCTTCAAAGACAGATTTGACCGTAATCCATGTGGATTTTCAGATGAATGCAATTTTTGAACGAAAAACTAAATAAATAAAAACGAATATCGGGAGTAACTAAATAAATGTATTTTTCGGACGAAAACGAAATTTTCGAAACAAAATATTTCACTCTGCACATGTCTAGTTGGGAGTACCTGAGTATTGGGTGGACCTGAGTATTGGGAGGACCTGAGTATTGTGTGTACCTGTGCGTTGTGTGTACGTGAGCGTTGTGTGTACCTGAGTGTTGGGTGTACCTGAGTATTGTGGGTACCTGATTATTGGGAGTACCTGAGTATTGTGTGTACCTGTGTATTGTGTGTACATGTGTATTGTGAGTACCTGTGGTCTGCGAGTGCACGTGGTCTGCGAGTGCACGTGGTCTGCGAGTGCACGTGGTCTGCGAGTGCACGCGGGTCTGCGGGTGCACGTGGGTCTGCGAGTGCACGTGGTCTGCAAGTACCCGTGTATTGTCTTGTTGAGTACCTGTGTAGTGTATTGTTGAGTATTAGTGTCAGAAAGCTAGTTGTTAGGTAATTTGGACAGGGTATAATCCGTAATCCTCATTAAATTAGTATGCACGATACCCGGCGGGTGTGGAGATGTGACTCGGTGTACATCTTGAGGCATGTATGCGTTCCTTGATTATCTGATCGAGGGCGACTACTACTGTGCAAAATGTAAGCACATTGTTTCTCTGGAAGCCCACGTTCTGAATCTAGGGAAGCAACTGTCAGCACTGTGAAGACCCATCATACTAAAAGAAAGCCAGGAACGTTCCCGGCAGGTGCCGGCAGGGGCCAGCACAGAGGTGGGTGGAGACAAAGAGGTGCAGGCACCAGAAAAGAGTAGATAGGTGACAGTCAGGAAGGGTAGAGAGGGAAGTGCCAGGGAGGCCCATCCAGGGCTGGAGCATCCCAATAAGTACTCTCCATTGAATGACATTGGTAAAACTAGGCAAGGACCAGCACTGCTGGAGCTGAGGGACTCTCTTAGCTGCCAGGGGAAGAACTCCTCCAGTGAGAGTGGGGGGAGTGAAGGTTCTGGTGGTAGGGGACTCAATTCTTAGAAGGACAGAGAGGACCATTTGTGACAAATACTGACACGCTGAACTGTATGCTGTCTACTGGCCGCTTGGGTTCAGCACATCAATAATCTGGTGGACAGATTACTAGGAGGGGCTGGTGAAGGCCTGGCTGTCATGGTGCACATTGGCACAAATGACAAAGTCAGAGGCAGATGGAGCGTCCTAAAGAACGATTTTAGGGACTTGGGAGCTAAATTGAGGAAAAGGACTTCCAAGGTAGTATTCTCAGGAATACTACCTTGAGCCGAACCAGAAAGGCAGAGCAAGATTAAGGAAGTAAACAAGTGACTGAGGAGCTGGTGTAGTAAGGAGGGGTTTGGGTTCCTGGAGGTCTGGGTCGACTTTTCAATCGGTCAACAATACTATAGAAGGGATGGACTGCACCTAAATGAGGAGGGTACAGTTGTGCTGGGAGTAAAAATGGCAAAAATGTAGAGGGGTTTTAAAACTAGGTGATGGGGGAAGGGTCCAGAGGTAGAGATAGTCAGCGCCGAACATATTCCAGAGGGTAGTATTGGGGCATTAGTTGTAGGTTAACTAAAGCACATGAACCCAAGGTAATTATAGTAACAAGTTCTAGTTGCAATCTCAGAACACCCAATAAGAGGATAGTATGCTACTGGTCTAAACTACGTGGCATGTTCACCAATGCCAGGAGCCTGGCGGACAAGATGGGTGAACTAGAGATACTGTTGTATGAGGAGGATTTGAATTTTGTGGGAATTTCAGAGACCTGATTCAACAGCTCTCATGAATGGCTGGCAACCATTCAAGGGTATTCCCTTTATCACAGGGATAGAGAGGGTAAAAAAGAGGGAGGGGTATGTCTATATATCAAGAATAATGTACAAGTGAATGTGAGAGATGACATCACTAAGGGAGCTAGGGGGGAGGTAGAATCCTTATGAGTAGAGCTCAAAAGGGATGAAGCTAAGGGGAAAATAATACTGGAAGTATGCTATAGGCCCCCTAACCTGAGGGAGGAGGCAGAGGTGGATCTCCTATCACAATTTAGATTAGCAGCAAGCATAGGAAGTGTCATCATAATGGGGGATTTTAATTATCCAGACATAGACTGTGCAGGGGGAACCACGCATTTGTCTAAGGCTCGTCAGTTCCTAAATGTCTTGCAGGACAATTTCATGGGTCATATGGTAGACGCAATGAAGCGTTACTAGATCTACTGATTACCAACAATACAGACCTGATCATGGATGAGGAAATACAGGGCAATTTAGGAAACAGCGATCACAGGTCAATTGGCTTCAGTATAAATCACACAAATAGGAAACACAAGAGGAATACAAAGACACTGAATTTCAAAAGAGCCAACTTCCCTAAACTGTGAACCTTGCTAGAAGGCATAAATTGGGATAAAATCTTAGGAACAAAGAATATGGAGGAGAGATGTGATTGCTCTTCAGGCTTCACGAGGGAATTGGGGGGCTTTAGTAACTAAAACTGCAGTTCTGATCCTCATGACATATAACAGGAAGCACCCTCGTGGCTAACAGAGGGTCCTGCCTCAGGAGACATGTATCAATTAAAAAAAAAGTTTTAAAAGTTGCATTTTTTTCAGGAGCAGTGATTTTAGTAATGCTTAAAGTAAACCACTAAAAAATAAGTATTCCTTTAAATATCGTGTCTGGGGGGTGTTCTTAATATGCCTGTAAAGTAGTGCATCTTTCCCGTGTTTAGAACAGTACCGCAGAAAAATAGAATTTCTAGAGGCATTTAAAACGGCTCACGGCTGTAATAAATTGTCAGATCCCAGCAACCAACAGTGCAGGGCTGTGTGCACCTGATCAAACAGGGCTTGCGTGCAATCGGGTGCACACAGCCCTGCACTGTTGGTTGCAATGTGTCCCCGAGACACAGCTTTTCACTGACGGGGCTAACCAGCCAATGGGCATGGCTATTTACTACGCGGTAAGCCTTGATCCATTCACAGCCTATCACAGATGGTACTTCCAAGTGCGTGAGACACATTTTTTCATTTTTTTTCTTATTTATTTTGTCTTTTTTTTTTTTTTTTTTTTTTACACTGTCCCTTTTTTTTCTCTTTTATTCTTATTACAAGGAATGTAAACATCCCTTGTAATAGAGATAAGAATGACAGGTCCTCTTTACAGAGAGATATGGGGTCAAAAAGGCCCCGAATCTCTTTATCTCAAAAGATAAAAAAAAAAAAAAGTTTTGAGCTTTCACTTTAACCATTTGCCGCCCGCCCTATTACAAAAAGACGGCGGCAAAGTGGTTTGATAATCCTGACCGGACGTCATATGACGTCCTCAGGATTATGAGCCGCTGCGCGCCCCCGGGGGCGCGCATCGCGGCGATCGTTGTTGCCGGATGTCAGTCTGACACCCGGCAACTATGATCTTGGTAAAGAGTCTCTGACGGAGACTCTTTACCACGTGATCAGCTGTGTCCAATCACGGCTGATCACAGTGTAAATGGGAAGAGCCGGTGATCGGCTTTTCCTCACTCGCGTCTGTAAGACGCGAGTAGAGGAGAGCCGATCGGCTGCTCCTCTGACAGGGGGGGTCTGTGCTGATCGATTATCAGCACAGCCCCCCCGAGGATGCCCACACTGGACCACCAGGGACGCCACCAGACCACCAGGGAAAAGGTAATCCTCCCTAGACCACCAGGGATGCCAATGGTCAGCACAATGGATGCCAATCAGTGCCCATAATGGATGCCAATCAGTGCCCACAATGGGCATCACTGATTGGCATGCATTATTGTTTGGCACTGATTGGCATCCATTAGTACAGTATAACACCAATGCTGCCTATGAGTGCCCACCTGTGCCGCCTATGAGTGCCCACCTGTTATGAGTGCCCACCTGTGCCGCCTATGAGTGCCCACCTGTGCCGCCTATGAGTGCCCACCTGTGCCGCCTATCAGTGCCCACCCATGCCCATCTGTGCCGCCTATCCATGCCCATCTGTGCTGCCTATCCATGCCCATCTGTGCCGCCTATCCATGCCCATCTCTGCCGCCCATCCATGCCAATCCATGCCAGCTATCAGTGCCAATTTGTGCCACCTATCAGTGTCCATCCATGTCGCCCATCCGTGTAGCCCATCCGTGCCGCCCATCCGTGCCGCCTATCAGTGTCCACCAATGCCACCTCATCAGTGCCACTTCATTGGTGCCCATCAGTTGTGCCTTATCAGTGCCCATCAGTGTAGCCCCATCAGTGCCCATCAGTGAAGGAGAAAACGTACTTATTTACAAAGTTTTGAAACTGAAACAAAAAATAACATTTTATTTTCAAAATTTTCGGTATTTTTTTATTTGTAGCGCAAAAAATAAAAACTGTAGAGGTGATCAAATACCACCAAAAGAAAGCTCTATTTGTGGGAAAAAAATGATAAAAATTTCATTTGGGTACAGTGTAGTGACCGCACAATTGTCATTCAAAGTGCGACAGCGCTGAAAGCTCAAAATTGGTCTGGGCAGGAAGGTGTTTAAGTGCCCTGTATTGAAGTGGTTAAAAAATAAAATTATTTACTTCCAGCCTGGACCAAAAGTTACGTAATTAAATTTGGTGTGTATCTAACACAGGGTGGTCCTGAGGATACACTACAAAATAGACATGCCACGTCCCGATATGTGAATTTACTAGAAAACAAAACAACTATCTTTGATAGTGGTGGACTTTTTAGGCATAAACATAGATTTTAAAAAAGGATTCATTTTGAACAATGTTTTATTTCTAAAAAGCGAAAAAAAACATACATTCTATGCCTCAGAGCATAGTAATTACAGTCTAGTATAGTCTAGGTACATCACAGTTTACATATATTCCCATTTTGTTATCATATAAATACAGCAAGGGTACAATTAGAAAGAGCCAACAATACAAAAAAAGAAAATTTACAGAACAGCGTATCATAGATGACTCAGCTCGGGAATGCTGTACATGTTACGCGTTTTCTAAAACGCTTCATCAGGCGCTTATGACGTTTTTCTAAAAGTAAACAAACAGCGTTAAAATAATTTATTGTAAAAGAAACACAAGAAACAACCATTTGGGGGTTTGGGGGTTCCTCCTCAAATTCTATACCGGGTGCTTCAGTTTAGATATCTTTGCCATGAGTAGGGCAGCTCATTGAAATGAATAGGCTGCCCCACAGGCAACATAAGCATATTGCATGACTCCCAGTGTTGTGCTATACTACTGTGAGACTGACCCCCTCCACACTGATGGACAGATTGGGTCCACCTGACAGTTTTTCAGACGGACCTGATCCGATCATCTATAACTCTCTATGGATCGGCAAATTTCAGCGGACATGTGTCCACTGCCACCCACCGTCATCTTATCCGATCCTGTCCACTAAAAACAGGTGGATTGAATCGAATGACAGTCAGATGTAAACCGTTTCCATCCGACTGCCCCATAGAGAACAACAGGCTGTGTCCATGTCTGCTCTGCATCGAGTAGGCGCATCCGTTTGATGGAGTAAGCCCCTTCTGAAAGGGGCCTGACTAGGGGATGACATCAGAAATGTGCTGCTTGCTAGATCACCAGGTGTAAATAAAGCAAAAAAAAAAAAAAAATTAATGCAGCCACCACATTTAGGGATTGGTAAGCTGCAGTGCACTCAATGTTTATTTTTGGATGTAGCTATGCTTTAAATCTTTTTTATTTTTTTTATTTTAGTGACCTTATTTTGGATCTACCTTTTCTGTGCTGGTGGTAATTGATGGTGAGGGTTTACAGTACACAATGGGGGATTTCCTTGACAAATTTTCCTAGAACTGTATAAGCTCTGTTACATAACTACTAATGTATTCACATTCCTTGTAAGCTTTCCTCACCTGAACACTCTTAACTTCACACTTGAGCACATTGGATTAATTTTACACTTTTATATTTGCATTCAGTCAGCTATCCAAATGCACTGGAAAAGACATATTAGTATCTTTTAGCAAACTGCACTATTTCACCTGTGTTTCATTATTTTGATATAATGCAGGCTTGTCAAGTGTCCCTCCTAGAAGTTGTAAAACTGACATGTGGCCAGGGTGAAACCAGCTGTATAGTTCCTGTTCAAGATTAATTCTGACTAACTTTAAAGTTAATATGAAATCACATAGGCCCTGGCCTCTTTGTGAGCATGAAATCGTTTGTTATTCGCGAATCACTGGGGCTGCGTTCTAGAGGTAGGAGGTCTTGATGGAAGGTTCTTTCCAGCAGAGAGGTGTTTCAATTGTTAGTCTTGTAATGAAAAACAGTTGGATTCCTCTGTACTTTAATACACATACTGTAAATGAAGTATGACAGTTAGGAATAAGCTGTTAAAAATCTGTTTGCACATTTACAAATGGGCAAAAACTGGAATGGATACTAATTCATCAGGATCTATTTTTTATCTTTACTTATTTTAATTAAAGGTTATTCCTCAACCACACTGCAAAAGGGTCCTCAGAAACATCCCCCTGCCTATAATCACCCATGCACATAAAAATCTGTACCAATATGTAGCAATATCATATCCTTTAGCATGAATTACTCCACAGTGCAGAAAATACTCTGAGTCTTTGTAGATGTGTCCCCTCTCATACTCATAAAGATTCTCATAAAGAGCGCAATCTAGATGATCCCCATCCAACAGGATCCTACTTTTAATGTTGCAGGGATTATGAGATAAGAATTACCATACCTTATGTTTAAATTGCAGTTGCCATTGTGCTGCACAAGATATTAGCTTCGACATCAGACATTTGATGGCTTGAAAGTTTGGTTGAGAGCTAACAGAAGCACACCAGTAATTGTGTAATTGTGACAGTTATCCTTTCATGAGTTAATTGTAATTGTTTTGGGAAACTGTTAAAGAGGAGTTCCACCCAAAAGTGCAAGTTCGGCTTATCTGCCCCCCCCCCCCCCCTGGTGCCACATTTGGTAACTTTCGGTGAGAGATCTTGCAGAGGAGCGATCACTCAGAAATTTAGCCCCCCTCCTCCTTCCCTCGTTGCTAGGCCATTCAGAATGCACAGTAGGGAACTGGCTGTGAAGCCGCAATGGTGGTGGCGGAACCCAAGAGCCAGCATCGGCTGGGATGCCAACATCACTGGATTCCATGACAGGTAAGTGTCCTAATATTAAAAGTCAGCAGCTACAGTATGTGTAGCTGCTGACTTTAAATTATTTGCTGGGGAGGGGGTTGGGGGCGTAACTTTGCTTTAAATTTATGTTTTGGGTAGGTTAGTTCCACTTTGAATCAAGGGGTTTACTTCTGCTTTAAAGGGGAACTGTAGTTCTACCATAAGGAACAGTGAGCAGGCAGGCTTTTATTGCAGAAGAGACATGCACTGTCTTTTCTGAAATAAAATGCCCCTACCTGCCTGCTTGCTGTCTTCTCTGATGTTTTAAACTGAGCTGCGCATGCGCATCTCAAGTTACAGTGCTGGACCAGTCTCTGAGTGCTGGGATGATTAGCTCCTGCGCATGCATAGGAGTGACATCATCCTCCACTAACCAATGAAGAGGCCTGAAGACACACACTCAGAAGAAGATGCTGGCACTGGCAAGGGACAGTTGGGCAGGTAAGTATACACTATTTAGTTCTATTTTAAATCAGTGGGTTTAGTTCTGTTTTAATAGGGAAATTTCTAGGTGTTATTCTATTTCTATTTCTTGCTCTAATTGCTATAAAAGCTCTATTGCTTGCTATAATTATCTGAGTGAGTGACATCATATCCTAAATATTCTAATTAGTGTTTTTTTTATTATATGCTTTGCAAACCAAAAGTGGAACAGATATGCATACCCCCCCCCCCCCCCCCACACACACACACACCCTCTACCACTCCAACAGAAGTAGATATGTGCTCAAATCCAGCTTAGAGCTCATTCACATGGGCACAGAGGTTTATACAGTATACTTATGTTCGTGTTTTTACAGGCAGCCTGTGTTAATCAATGGAGACACAGAAATGATCTGGACTCACATGCTCACCTGAGCTTGACAGGCATGCAGGAATGGTGGTGCAGCTCCAAATGCAGGCTGCCTGCATGCAGTTCCATGCTGCTAATGAGACACAAACAAATGGACCTTACACGTTGTATGGACCTTTGATCCCATGCGAATGAGCCATAAGCTGGAGTCCAACATATAGCAACTTTTGCTGGAGTGGGGGAGTGTGCATATCCAGACATCCCAACCTGCAAAAACTTTTCAGGGAGGTGGCAAACTCTTTTCAGGGAGGTGGGCGTGGCATAAACCATGCTATATATTGAGTATGGCTTAAATGGGGTGTAGTTTTATAGAGTCTGAGATGACATAGGGAATGTGCAGTGCAAAGTGTATGACGGTGGGTAGTATGTGCAGGAGATGTGCAGGAGAAGATTGCAGAGTGTATGTAGGTGGGTATAATGTGCATGTGAGGAATGTAGAGCGGTGAGTAGTATGTGCAGGATGGTGTCAGTAGGACAGTGGACAGTGTCAGTAGTTCTTTATTTTTATTTTATATTTTTTACAATTGTATTTTCTTAAATATTTTTTACAATTTTTCTTTTTTCCTTTTTACGATGATCTGAGGTGAGGGTAGTGGACAGTGTCAGCAGAGCAGTGTGTCAGTAGTTTGTTTTTATTATTTTCTCTATTTTTTTTTTTTTTTACAATTTTGTTGTTTATTATGTTCTTTAAAAAAAATATATATATATTTTTTTTTTTCACAGTGCTTCTGGGGAAGGGGTATGTGGCGGTGATGGTGTCAGTAGGGCAGTGGGTGGTGTCAGTGGTTTTTATTTTTATATATTTTATTTTTTACAATTTAATTTTGCTTTTTGGGGGGGGGGGGGTTGGGGCAGTCAACAGTGGTGGGGTCCGTAGTTTTTTATTTTATAATTTATTTTATAATACATTTTTTATAATTTGTTTACAAGTTCATTTTTAAAATTCTGGCCTTTTTTATGGACCATTTTCTGGCTTGTGTGTATAACGGGATTCTTGGGAATCTTCTCTGTACTGGATTTCACCTACATCCCCTTTGTTGGAGGTAGGGGGAACATGTAATATCATGTTTTGCAGTGGGATATATATTGAGTATTTTCTTTTGGGGATTTGGGGTTGGAAGCCACACATCTGCAAAAAATATTTATTGTATTTTGTCTATGTTAAGAGTTTTTTTTATGTATTAATTTTTGTTTTCCTTTCTTGTCATATACATCTAAAATGGACCATAATTTCTTGTGTATTCAGTAAAAGCAGTCTGTGTCCCTTTCCTGAAGAAGCAACATAGGCGAAACATGTTGAAAAAATGGGAACACGAATGGTTTAATTCTTGAATGCTGTAATTTCTGTCTTTCTGTAATGGGTTATATATATAGGCCTATGTTAGCAGACATGATTGCAGGCATTTTACTTTTTTTCTCTTTTTAACTTTGCATAAATAAAAAAATATTTTTTGCTGTCTTAATTGGCTATTATGTGATATTTAGATTATTTTGGCATTATATTATTATTAAAGTCCCGTATCTCCAAGTTTCTTTATATGTTTTAAATATTGGGATGTTGGTACCACATTATAGCTATGGAGCTAACCTTTATCCAGCATTTTCAAATATATTATTTTTTTTAATATTTTTTGCATTTTTTTTAAATCAACCCTGTTGGGAGGGGGGCTTTGGTGAGAGATGCTGAGAAAGGGACTGATTCCCCAGTCCCTTTCTCAGCATTGAAGATGAATAGACAGAAGACAGCGGCTCCTGTCCATTCATAAACTGAGCATAGTAACACGCAGGTTACTATTCTCAATTTTCACAGGACACAGGAGCGATCTCTCTCATGGTGTCCAATTCAGAAAAGGCAGGGGCTGGTAAATGACCGGCCCCTTCCTCTGCTCGCCATCCTGACATATCCCCACAGCTGGGAGAGGAGAGGAGGAAAAGCAGTCTGTGAGGGACAAGGGGGGGGGGGGGGAAGAGGAGGACAGGGAGCCGGAGAAGAAAGGGGGTGAAGGACACAGAGGGGGGTTGGAGGAGAAAGATACACAGAATGATCGGTGCAGCAGGAGGGACAGCTGTGATGACCGATCTCCCTGCATAGCTTTTTAGTCATCAGCGAGGGGAGGGGGAGAAGGAGAAGCGGATGTCAGCTATGCAGGGAAATTGGTGTTCATAGCTGTCCCTCCTGCTGTACCAATCATTCCCGACTGTGAACCAGGGGATCATCAAGGATGAGCCTTGCAGCCGGGATATCAGGCAGCACTTGCGGGTGTCCGGGAGCCTCCCCCGAAATGCGGGCGGCTCCCACACCTCGTGGGAGACTTGAGATGTCTGCATATCTCTACCCCTGTCAGAGTGAGCCCTAAAACATAACTATTTGCAATATTTAAAACAATATTACAAATCAAGTACTTACATTTATTTGTAAAAAGATCCAAATCTGCCCATTCCAGTATATTATAGATATAAAAAAAAAAAATTATTTAGATGAATGTTAGACTGGAATACAGTAATGTGTACATATTCGGCAGCACACCAAGCACATCCTTGGTGTGCTGGTGAATATGTACACTTTCTTGATGTCTCCAGGATCCAGCTGCTAATTGCTACAGCTTCCACCATTGATGATTGTTTTCCAGGAACGTGTGCAATAGAAATATAGACAAGACTGGAACACTGTAAAAACACTTGTAAATTTGTGTTCCGCATAGCAGTAAGAAATGTGAAAAGCGCAGAAATGCTTGCAGAGATTTTGAGGTTGTCAATCTATAAAAAGGCTGTTGTTTCAGGCATACTATACAGTTTAGTAATGCATTTTACTCATACAGAATTGACACATACAGCTTTATGCAATGCTTTAAAGCGATGAATGGAACATATACAAATATTTTTTTGTTTTCAGTAAAAAAAAAAATATCTCTCACTGAAAGATAAAGCTTACTACATTTTAAGCAATTTTTTTGAGAGCGATGTCGGTGAGAGCACACACACACACAGGATAAACAGCACTTGATCACCTCACCCAATCAACCTGATGGGCAACACTGGTACACAATTCCAGCCTCCATAAGCCAGTCTGAATAAACTATATAAAGTAAAGCAAGCTGGCACTCCAGTGAAGAAACTTTATTGGGTCAAATGGCTAAAAACATCCTGACAGGGATGCTGACACATTTACGCTAAGCAAGGCCTTACTCTTGTCTGTCAAATAGAAAGAGCACATTTATATAAACATATAGCACGCGCTATATTTTTTGAAAGTTAATGTAACACCTGAACTGCAGTTTGGTTTGGGTATAATTGTTACAAATTTGGACCTCAGCATCAGTCTGACTAAACTATAGGGTGTTCGGCCTGGCTATAGGGGGCACTGTCTCTTCTGGCAGGCATGGAACCACAGTCTGGTTGGGTGCTTTTGGATTTTGGAGGGGACATTCACGCCATTTTTTTTGTTGTATTTTTGGTATTTTTATCTATATAAAATACATACATTACTGCCGCAAGCAGTTTTGAATTAAATTTTTTCCTTTAGAAATGTAATTTTGCTGTGGCGCTGTTATAAACATGAAAAATACTTTACAGGCAGGCATGATATTTAAAGGAATAATTCATTTTTATTGTTTCACTTTAAGCATTATTAAAATCACTGCTCCCAAAAAAAACATCCGTTTATAAAACTTTTTTTTGCATTGATACATGTCCCCTGGGGCAGGACTCGGGTCCCCAAACCATTTTAATGGCAATAACTTGCGTATAAGCCTTTAAAAGGAGCACTTTTGATTTTTGACATTTGTGTCCCATAGACTTTAACGGTATTCGCATGTTCGAACACATTTTATGCCTGTTTTCATGTTCTGCAGGGGGTGTTCAGCTCATCCCTAATTATAAATATGTGAAAAATGTGTGATGATAGTCCCCTATGACGGCAGAAGCAGACCATCACATTGGCAAAATTTCACTGAAGTGGAAACTCCAAATTTTGCTTTTAGAGCTACTTTGGCAAAATTAGCTTTTTTCACTGTCTGTTTCTTTTGTTCTGTGATACATTTAAAATAATGAGGCTAACCTCTGGACTTTTTGGGCACTAGAACAGGTCCAAGGTAGTAGAAACACATTTGTAAATCATTTATAGCCACCTAACTTCACCTTACATAGTGAAGCCAATGCATTTAGCCAAAACAATATTTCAACCAAAGCTCCCTTTTTTGTTTTATAAAACTCATAATTTAGTTTATCCTTGGGAATGAGAAAAATGTATTGATTAGCTCAAAGCTAGCAGGTTGGATGTGAAAGACATGTTTTTTGTCAAACTTTGCTTCAATTATACAGTATGATTCCTCTGACTACTCTGCTC
Source organism: Lithobates pipiens (assembly GCF_037356315.1). Lineage (NCBI taxonomy): Eukaryota > Metazoa > Chordata > Amphibia > Anura > Ranidae > Lithobates > Lithobates pipiens. The sequence goes on from NW_027507748.1 coordinate 178,259,482, forward strand.
CACTGTATGCAAGCAGCACCAGATCCCTGTGGTGTAGTATATCTGGTAGTCTGATTGATTTTTTGATTAGACCCCTCCTTCCTAGGTTTTTTCCCTGGCCCCTTCAGTTCTAATGTGGGTCACACTAATCTGGTGAGCAAAAATACTGCAAATTTTTAGAGATTAGCATGTGTAGCTGGTTGCAGCTGGCTATGTAATCTCCTGCCCCCTACTTGCCCCCGCCCCCACGAGCGGCCATTTTTGAGAAGGAAGGGCTGACAGTCCCATTTGCAGTTTGTGAGCCATGTGGGGGACATAGCAAACGTGGAAGAAGGGGCTCTTGTCAGATAAAACCAAAATGTAACTTTTTGGCCTAAAAGCAAAATGCTATGTGTGGCGGAAAACGAACAATGCACATCACCCTGAACCCACCATCCCCACTGTAAAAACATGGTGGTGGCAGCATCATGTTGTGGGGATGCTTGTTTTTCAGCATGGACAGGGAAGCTGGTCAGAGTTGATGGGAAGGTGGATAGAGCCAAATACAGGACAATCTTAGAAGAAAACCTGTTAGAGTCTGCAAAAGACTTGAGACTGGGACAGAGGTTTACCTTCCAAAAGGACAACGACCCTAAGCATACAGCCAGAGCTACAATGGAATGGTTTAGATCAAAGCATATTCATGTGTGTGGGGCAAAAATGTCACTCTCGAGATGTGCAAAGCTGCTAGAGACATCCCCAAGAAGACTTGCAGTTGTAATTGCAACGAAAGGTGGTTCTACAAAGTATTGACTCAGGGGGCTGAATACAAATGCACGTCACACTTTTCAGATATGTATTTAAAAAAAAATGTTGAAAACCATTTATTGTTTTCCTTCCACTTCACAATTATGTGCCACTTTGTGTTGATCTATCAAATAAAATCCCAATAAAATATGTTTTTGGTTGTAACATGACATGAGGAAAATGTCAAGGGGTATGAATATTTTTTCAAGGAACTTTATCTTCAGCGTAAAGAAGAAGACGTCCTGCAAGTGATGGTTTGGCCCCATAGAGCCCCAGTCTCAACATCATTGAGTCTGTCTGGGATTACATGAAGAGACAGAAGGAAGGCAGCCTATATCCACTATCCACAGAAAGTCTGTGGTTAGTTCTTCAAGATGTTTGGAACAACCTATCTGCCGAGTTCCTTCAAAAACTGTGTGCATAAGCTTTGTGTGTACCTAGAAGAATTGATACTGTTTTGAAGGCAATGGATGATCACACTAAATATTGATTTTGGTGACTTTTTTCTGTTCATTTACTTTCCATTTTGTTAAGTGATAAAAATAAACAATTAACACTTCTATTTCAGAGGAAGTCAATAAACTTTTTCTAACGCCCACATAACCTCCTGCCCACTGGACCCTGTTCCTTCTCGAATACTACGATCACTGACTCTATCCTACACTCTTTAACTCATATCTTCAACCTCTCCCTCTTTACTGGCATCTTCCCCAACCCTCTGAAACATGCACTAGTCACTCCCATACCCAAAAGGCCTCACTGGACCCCACCAATCTTAACAGCCTAAGACCCATCCCCTTACTCCCTTTGCCTCCAAACTCCTTGAACGTTTAGTCTACAACCGACTGAGCGACCACCTCATCGAGAATAACCTTCTTGATCCCCTTCAGTCTGGATTTCGTCCACAGCACTCCACAGAAACTGCTCTCCTAAAACTCACAAATGACTTACTAACAGCTAAAACCAATGGTAATTATTCAGTACTCTTACTCTTGGACCTCTATGATGCCTTTGATACAGTTGATCACCCCCTCCTCAAAAAAAACCTCAATTTGCTTGGTATCGATGGCTGTGCTCTCCGTTGATTCGAATCTTACCTTTCTCTTCGCACTTTCAGTGTCACGTACAACTCCACTTCCTCCTCTCCAGCCCCTCTTACCCTTGGGGTCCCCCAAGGTTCTGTCCTTGGACCTCTACTATTCTCGATCTACACATCCTCCCTGGGTCAGCTGATAGCCTCCCATGGCTTCCACTGCCATTTATATGCCGATGACACCCACATCTCTCTCTTTACCCCTCAGCTCACACCTTCAGTCTCCTCACACATCACTGACTTACTAACAGACATATCAGTCTGGATGTCACACCACTTCCTCAAACTCAATCTATCTAAATCTATCTAAAACCGAGTTCATAATATTTCCTCCACCAGTTGTCCCTTCCCCTGACAACTATCAGACCGTCCCCACATGCCAGGGTGCTAGGGGTAACCCTAAACTCTGAACTGTCCTTTCAGGCCCACATCCAATCCCTGTCCAAATCATGCCACCTTCGCCTCCGCGAAATCTCTAGAATACACCCCTTTTTGACCAATGGCACCACCAAGCTCTAATTCACTCCCCGGTTATCTTTTACCTCGACTACTGCAACTCACTCCGTATTGGATTACCTTTACATACACTATCCCTCCTTCAGTCCATAATGAATGCTGCTGCAAGACTCATCCACCTTGCCAACCGTTCAGTGTTCTCCACCCCTCTCTGCCAATCCCTGCACTGGCTTCCACTCACCCAACTAATAAAATTCAAAGTACTAACAATAATTTACAAAGCCATCCACAACTCTGCCCCAGCTACACATCACTAAACTAGTCTCAAAATACCAACCAAGCTGTTCTCTTTCGATCCTCCCAAGACGTTCTGTTCTCTAGCTCCCTTGTCACTTCCTTCCATGCTCACCTACAGGATTTCTCCAGAGCTTCTCCCATCCTTTGGAACTCCCTACCCCAATCTGTCCGAATGTCCCCTAATCTATCAATCTTTAGATGATCCTTGAAATCCCTTCTCTTTAACCACTTGTCAACCGCTGCACATCGATATACATCGGCACAATGGCAGCGGTGGACAAATGGGCGTGCCTGTATGTCCCATTTAAGAGGCGGGGATAGCAGGCGCATGCACTTGCCACATACAGCGTGACCGTGCCCTGCAGGACTGGCGGATGTGTCACGGAGCCACAGAATGGGGAAGTGCCTATGTAAACAAGGCATTTCCCCATTCTTTCTTGTGGAATGACAGTGCTCACCGCTCCCTGTCATTGGGAGTAGTGATCGCAGTCATGTGACCGGACGCCCATCCTCCCCACAGTTAAAATCACTCCCTATGACACACTTAACCCCTTCATCGCCCCCTAGTGGTTAACCCCTTCACTGCCAGTGTCATTTATATAAATCAGTGCATTTTTATAGCACTGATCACTGTATAAATGGCAATGGTCACATGATAGTGTCAAAAGCATCCGATGTGTCCGCCATAATGTTGCAGTCCTGATAAAAATGACATTACTAATAGAAAAAAAATTATAATAAAAATGCCATAAAACTATCCCCTATTTTGTAAATGCTATAACTTTTGCGCAAACCAATCAATATACGCTTATTTCGTTTTTTGTTTTTTTTTTTACCAAAAATATGTAGAAGAATACATATTGATCTAAACTGAGGAAAAGATTTTTTTAATATATTTTTGATTGATATTTATCATAGCAAAAAAGTAAAAAATATTGTGTTTTTTTTCAAAATTGATGCTCTTTTTACTTCTAGCGCAAAAAATAAAAACCGCAGAGGTGATAAAATACCACCAAAACAAAGCTCTATTTGTGGGAAAAAAAGGATGTCAATTTTGTTTAGGTGCAACTGTAAATGAGCAGGGCCCTCTGATTCCTCTTGTACCAAGTTGTAATGTAACTGTAATGTCTACCTTCACTTTGTTAAGTGCTGCACAGACTGTTGGCACTATATAAATCCTGTATAATATAATAATAATAATAATAATAATAATATTTCTGAAAGCATTCTTACAGCATTTTTTTCACATCTGCCTAAAACTTTTGCAAAGTACTGTACATTAATTTGTTACTTGCAAAATGATAATCCTAATTAAAAATGCAGAGGCATAATACAGTTAAACTTCTGGAAAAGGCTTCAAGGAAGGAGTAAGAGGCTAGCCCACAAACATAGAATACAAAACTGATTTCCTACTACAAACAATAAAGTAATGATCCAAAAACAAAAAAAACAAAAAATAGGAAAATACAACATAATTTCATGCCTTATCTGAAATAATAAAATATTTGTTGACTGTTGCAGAATATTTATCATGCATTTTATATGCAGGTACACAGATGGGAAACACCTGGTTCGCAAAAGAGTCATTACACAAATGCCTCTGTAATTTGCTTACAGACTTTTACAATTGGTAAGTATTCCTTAAAGCTATAAATTATGTAAAATGAAAGGGTAGTCTTGTTTCCCTATTTGTATGTTTATTTCGTACAGCTTACTAAAGTGTCTGGTATTCAACTTTCTAAATATTTAGTTAGCTTAATAATCTGTTTAGAGTAATACCTTGTAAACCATGGTTGGAGAAAGGCGGTTGTATACCAAGGCTTTTTGCTCAACAAAGACATTCTTTTACACTCTATGCTGTAATAATAAAAATAAAAAAAACGTAAATGACTTATAATGATTTAATGTTTAGAGCATGTATCATTTATATTTATATGGGACCAGATGCTCTAAAATGTTTAAAAATGAAATGTCAAGGAACTCATTTCAAATAGCAAACTAGAAATGTTCCTTAAGGTTTTGGATTTGAAATGAGTGTGAATGTGATTTACAATTTATGATGATCATAGGAAATAAATAGCCCTTTACAAGACATGTTAGATTTATATGAAATTGAAATGTTTATGTAATAGTGATTAGCATAACTTATTGTATAGATATATTTGATCATGACATGCCTGTAAATTTAAGGAATAAAAATGTTTTAAATGTAAGAATTGGAGCACTTTGAATTAATATCAAAATGGTACAAATGATGTAAACATGTGAATTTCAGTGTAAGTGTATAAATAGCTAAAACATTGTTTTGTTTTGGATAAATTAGTAGAGGATTTGAATCTGTAAGGATTTTTATTACTGTATTTTTCCCCACTAGGGAGATTTATCCTATTAATTTCTCTTGGTTAACATTGTTACTGAAAGTGATGGAAAAATTCAAAGTAGGGAAGAGAGGAAATCCTCCATGTGGACATGTGTTCCAATGACAACTCTCTAAGCCCTTGTACACACGATCGGTCATTCCGAAAACAAAATCCATCGGATTTTGTCCGAAACTTGTGTTGCATACACACGGTCGGACAAAGTTGTCGGAAAATCCGATCGTACGTAACGTGATGACGTTATTTCATTACGATGGGACTACGTTCAGGCTAGTAGCCAATAGCTTTGGTCTAGGAATTTGATCTGAGCATGCGTGGCACTTTGTCTGATCGGAATTCTCTACACACAATCGGACAAAGTCCGATCGGATCATGTTGTCAGAAAGCTTTATAGCCCAGCTCTAAAACTTTTTCCGTCGGATATTCCGACGGAAACAGTTCGATGGAGCCCACACACAGTCGGATAATCCGACAACACGGTCCGATCGGACATTTTCCGTCGGAATGTCCGACCGTGTGTACAAGGGCTAAGAATAAGAATAAGAGTATTCCCTTCACGTTGTAGAGATTTCCTTTTACTTCCTGTTGTGTTTCTCTAAACAAGAAGGGAAGGGAATCCCCCCCAGTGTAACAAAGACAATATGACTCTTCTCTATGTTCCCTTTCCTGTAATCCACATTGCTAAAGTCCCCTGCTTTTGTGACTGGGCATGGATTTCTATGCAAATGTTTTAATAGGGTTTTCTAAATCTTGAATAAAGTGATTGTTATCATGTATTTTATTCATCCAAAAATGAGACTGTCCCCATTTTACTTAAGTATAACCTGTTTCCTCCCATACAATGCACATGAGATTTTAGAAGAAAATGTCTCTTCTGGTAAAATACTATTACGAACTGAGCATCGCTGCACAACGCTACATTTTGATAGTTCATCCAATGAACCAATAAGCTTTTTAATGGACTAATATGTTGACAATTTCTTTTTAGGAATCATTGTTATAGATAAGTCTGACTTATCTACTGCCTTCTCTCTGTTATTTCTTGGTTATAGTTATTCTTGAATAACTCATTTAATAACCAAGAGCTGGTATCGATAACTTTTTAGTTTTAGTGGAAAAACTTTTAGAAGTAAAGCTTCCAGAACCTTGTTCTTCCTGCTCATGTTGTTGCTGAAAAATATCACCCTCTCTATGAGTCCTAGTAAGTTTTGTCACTACAACAGGAGGTGAAGTGAAATCTTTTAGCGGAGTAACCTGCTGGGGAGACATATGTTTAGGAGGAGATTTTCTTTCACTTCTTATAGTGTCTCCAAGGAATAGAAATGAAAATCTCCTCAATGGTAAAAAAAAAAGAGGACTCCAGTGTTAGGTTTCATTTGCCGTCCGTTATCCATATTCGACCATAAACTTCTATTTATGAAATGTTAAAAAATAGCATCTCCACTAGAGTGTAAAAGCATGCAGCAGATTATCTGGAAGAAGTTGACACAAATTTGGAAAATAGGAAGGGTAAACAGGGAGAATATGCAATTTCAAACATACAAATCTATTAACATTTAGATCTGTAAGGCTACCGTATTCTTAAACCATCATACTGTCCATTGTAAATATAACAGCAGAAACTTCACCACAGACCCTTCTCCCATGGTTTTCACCTAAAACCACTTAATTGCACACTCACTGCGTAGAGAAATAACCATTATGAAACTCATTAGAAGAAGATAGTGGCTTTGAGTAGCCCGGCTTAACACCATCATGGGGCTCTCCTAAGCCTACATTCATTCATGTATTATAAATGGTTGTAAATAAAACTAACAAAGAGCTACACTTACATAGTTAGTAATGGAAGACAGATTTCTTCCTTGTCGTTGTTGTCTCCTCAAAAAAGACACACTCACAGGGCTTGGGCACTTCTTGTTGCTTGGCTATTGATTTACTGTATTTTAAATTATCAACATCTGTTCAGCATTCAGGGAGCTACAATAACAGTCCTTTTAGTTAAACAATATTATGTAAGATTTGGGGGAAAAAAGATCAAAACTAATCACTGCTTTACTTTTTTCCATGACCCATGATATTGCAATCTAACGTTAACATTTTCCTTGAAGGAAAAACAGATCTTATATACAGTAATCAAGATCTTTTTTTTATAGAGCATAAAATAAATGAGCATATAATCATTCAAGCCCATACAGAGAATCTATGTTTTATAAATTTGCATTCCAGATGCTGGAGGTATATTTTTAATGGGTTATAGATCGGAGATTTTCATACCGATTTTATTGTTGATTGCTAGTAATACATGCTGCTGATGCATTTGTTAGATGTGTAAACTTTCCTTTTTATTTGTATAAACATGTGTTCTCTTCCGCAGGAAAAAAAAAGCCTATAAATGCACTGTGAAATTATACAGAATTTCAGCTAGTTTTTTTAGAAAAATGATGTTGCAAGAAATCCTTTTTTTTTTTTTTTTTTAATGTATATTTATTGAAAATGTTTTAAAAAGTACAAAAGAGTTGTAAATACGTTACAATAGTCAGTAACATTGGCTAAACATAGTAAGAGCAACATTTTGCAGGTTTCAAAAAAGTAAAGTAAAAGAAAAAACAGTAAAGTAAAAGAAAAGTACCATACGAGACAAGAAGGAGGATACACCTTGTATCTGTATACAATAATAATTGCATAATAAAAAGGAAAAACGAAAACCAAATGTGTGGGTAAGGGTGGGAGGCACTGGTCTGATACACTATGATATATTAAACACAATGTCAGATCCCCATGAGGCTACTCTAAAAAGGGTTGGCAGAGGGGTCAACAGAGGGTTCTGGGTTGAATAGGGAGATATCCCAGGGATCCCATATCTTGGAAAATTTAGGCAGGGAATCATGAACTACTGCCGTCAAATGTTCCATCCTACGCATTTGAGCAATGGATGAGACCACTTGTGCTTGTGCAGGAGGTATAGAAGAGAGCCAATGAGCCGGTATTACTCTTTTGGCAGCTAGGAGTATAAAAGCCATCAGTTTTTTAGCACATTTAGGGAAACCCGGGATCGGAAGGCCTAGAAGGTAGTGCGTTGGATTCAGTGGGATAGCTCTCTTTAATACTGATTGGAGAATGGATTGAACCATAGACCAAAAAGGTGTGATTCATGGACAGTCCCAGAAGATATGGTAGTGCGTGCCTACCTCCTGTAGGCACCTCCAGCATAGATGGGATAGTGAGGGATCATATTTATGTAGCACTTCAGGAGTCCTATACCAAAACATCAATACTTTATAGGCAGTCTCTTTCTGCTCTACACATCTCGAGACTTTGGAGATGGAAGTCCAGATCTCCTGCCACTGAGGGAGAGATATAGCAGTGGGTAGAATCTTGGCCCATTTCCGCATATAGAGGTGAGAGTCCAGAGTTGGGGGTAGTGAGTCATGGAGAATCTTGTATATAGCGGATATGAGACCTTTCTGGTGGGGGCCCTTTGTACATAAAACTTCAAAGGTATTAGGTTTCTCTAGGCTCATGGCAGGAGATATGGAGCAAAAATAGTGTTTAAATTGGAGGTAGGCAAAAACGGACTGTTGTGGAATTTCAAATTTGTTTTGAAGGTCTAGAAAGGGCAAAAGTTTGTGGGTCACCTGGTGTACCAAGTGGCGAAGTTGGAAAATGCCCGCTCGAGACCAAGGAGTCATAGCCACCTTAGACAGGCTGTCAGGTATGTCTGGGTTGCGAGTAACATTTAAAAGGGGTGGGCAGGAGGAAGAGAGAGAGAATTTCTTGTGGCATTTTTTCCAAATATCTAAAGTAAATAGCATTGGTTCTAGGCTGATACGTTTAAGTTGTGACATAGAAGAGGATAGGTCGGACCATAAAAAAGAACAAGGATGAACGGGGTTGGTGACACTCATCTCTATCTCTGCCCAATGACTCGTCGCAGAATAAGAGGACCAGGAGACCGTCGCAGATAAGTGGACCGTGTAGTAATACCTTACAATATTGTGAGCTCCTAGGCCTCCATGTGAGCACGGAGCAAAGACAACCGTGTGGGCAATTCTATGTGCTTTGTTTCCCCATATAAATTTAGTAAAGGCCCGTTGAATACTTCGAAGCTGAGACATGGGAAGAGCAATAGGTAAGGTTTCGAAAAGATACAGAAATTTGGGGAGTATAGCCATTTTGAGAACATTTATCCTACCTAAAATGGACAGAGGGCACTCCATCCATTTACGGAGTAGACTGTGCGTTTCTGAGATTAAAGAGAGGAAGTTGGCTTGGTATAGTGTGCGGTAGGACGCAGTTAAATGAATGCCTAAATATTTGAGTGAATCAGAGCGCCAATGATAAGGGAAGGCATTTTGTAAAGTGACGAGAAGTGGGGGAGGGATGTGAATGGGGAGGGCTTCAGTCTTAGCTGTATTAACTTTATAACCTGAAATTCTGCCGAACGTATCTAATAGGGCGTGGAGGTTGGGGAGTGAGGTGTGTGGTTTTGTTAAAGTTAGCAGTATGTCGTCTGCAAATAAAGACAGTTTATATTCGGGGGGAGTGGCCTGGACGGCGATGGTGTAGGTCGCAAGTGAGCTGAGCTCCGCTCCCGGCCTATCCTGCCCAGACATCCTGCTAGCCTACACTCGACCAAGGAAGCGGAGGACAGGGTTAGTACCGCGGAGGATGCGCTGCATCCACTCCAGCATTCCCACGCGGAGGTACAACGCCAATTGCAGCTCCTCGCCATGAAGCATGACGATCTGGAGAACAGGGCCCGCCGATCGAACCTCCGCTTCGTGGGCCTTCCGGAGGGCGCTGAGGGACCAGATCCCCCCACCTTCCTAGAGAACCTTCTGATTTCAACATACGGAAGGGAGGCCTTCTCCACGTCGTTTGTCGTGGAGAGGGCGCATCGCATGCCGGCCAAGAGGCCTCCGGAGGGTGCGCCTCCCCGCACGTTCATCGCCAAGCTGCTGAATTTCCGAGATCGTGATGCTATTCTACGTTTAAGCAGAGAGAAGGGTAACATACCCTTTCAGGCTGGCCGATTGATGGTTTTCCCGGATTTTTCGGCGGAGGTGCAGAGGCAGAGGGCTCGTTTTGTGGAGGTGAGGCGTCGGCTGCGGACCCACCATCTGAAGTACGCGATGATGTACCCAGCAAGGCTCCGTATTATTGAGGAGGACCGTGCACATTTTTTTGACGATGCTGCGCAGGCGGCGGACTGGCTAGACAGATGGGAGGCCGCCAGGAACCGCCCGGCCTGAGCAGAGGAGGACTGTCTGGAGTGTATCGGGGAGGTGAGCCTCCATTTTGACTGTTCTTCTCTTCCAGGATCCTCCTTGTTGCCCCTTAATGTTATTACCTGCATCTGTGCGGGTTTTATTGCGCCCACTGCTGCTCTTTATATGTTTCTCCTTAGTCTACAAGTTAATTTTTTTTTCTTTTTTATATTTTCAACGTTTTCTTTTTCACCCTTGGTGCCTATGGGCTTCACGCCCTCTGCTGACTATCCTGTGATGCCATGCGGACTACGAGCGGCTCTATTTCTTCATCGGGCACCAGGACTATCACAAGAAGTGAGGTGACTTTGCTTTTTCCGGGGGGGGGGGGGGTAAGATGTATGCCTTAATCCTCTGTTCTCTTTTCTTATTTTGCTATTGCTCTATTGTTGCTGGTACTAACTGCTATGGCACATTTTTGAGATGGCGGTTATATATGTTTCACGGACATCGTGCAATGATTCTGGACTTTTTTATGTTTTTTTTTTAATTCTGCCTTTCTACCGGGTTGGGGGCGGGGGCGGCTGGCTCTATTGCTCCTATGGGCTTATGGTATAGCCACAGTCGCCGTCTCAGCGAGTGGTTGTCCTCTGCTAGGGTGGGTACCGCTTGGGCCGTGTGCGCAGGGGACTGTGCGGGCTGACCGGCGGCGGCTGCTCAGCTGTCCCTGTGCGCATGTCGAGGGGTCGGGGCTCTACTAGGTTGGGGATAAATGCTCCGGCTATGTTGGGGAGGCTGAGGGCTGGGTGGGGGTGGGAGGGGGGGAATTTGTTTGCAGTTCTGTTCAAGGTTGTGTTTTTGGTGGTGCAAGTGATTATCTCTGTAACATGGGATTTCTCATATCTTTTTTGTTTTTCCTTATTTTTTCTACGGTGTCATACTAGGGGGAGGAGGGAGGGTTTGTTTTGGAGGTCAAACTGTACGCCCTGGTCCATTACTGTAATTCTGTGGGTACATGACGGCCATTAAATTTTTGACATGGAATGTCCGTGGGATCAGAGACAAACTTAAACGTACTGCTGTCTTTGGCTGCCTAAAGGCATACAGGGCTGACATTGTCGTGCTGACGGAGACGCATGTGACCGGCCAGCTCCGGCTCGCACTTCGGTGGCCCTGGGTTGGCTGGTCGTACCACGCGACTCATTCTCCTTATTCTCGGGGTGTCTCGGTCCTTGTGGCTAAGACGTTAAACTTTGGTCTGATCTCCCTGCGGACAGATCCACTGGGTCGCTATGTTTTTATGCACTGTAATATTTATGGCAAACCGTTTCTGATTATAGCCCTATATATACCACCCCCGTACTCTGCATGCCTGGTCACGGAGGGACTGCTGTATATGGCCCAATACCCGGGAACCCCGGCCATTTGGCTCGGGGACTTTAACATGACTCTGAACCCCCATAGGGATAGGTTACGTGGTGACATGGACCCGACCACTCCGACGGAAACTAGACTGTCCCGCACTCTCGGTGAGTTCTCCTTGACTGAGGTATGGCGTCATAGAAACCCTGATGCCACTGCTTTTTCCTGTTTCTCAGCCTCGCATACCACTATGTCCCGGATTGATTATATCCTTGTGTCTGATGTCCTCCTCTCACGGGTGGAGGACGCGGGACACCATGCTTGATCCCTTTCGGACCATGCCCCCTGTTGGGCAACTATATGCCTGGCCCCTCAGGTAGGGCCCCGATCCTGGCGCCTCAACCCCTTTTGGCTGACGGCGCTGGGGGAGGAGGGTGGGGGCCTGGCGGGGGAATGGCAGTATTTTTTTGAGGTTAATAGGGGCACAGCCACGGTGGGGACGGTGTGGGAGGCGTTCAAACTGCATGCTCGCACGGTTTTAATTAGCCGGATTAATAGATTAAAGCGGGCATCCCAGGAGACCCTGCAACAGGCGACGGTACAACTAGAATCGACGACTAAAGCGTTCATGTCTATTCCCACACATGCCAACGCCTCGGCACTTAAACTCCAAACGCGCGTGGTGGAGCAACTACACTTTGAGCGGGCTCGGCGTAAGCATTTTTTCTCGAAGCAGCGCATCTTCGAACAGGGCGAAAGGGCTGGGAAACTATTGGCCTATTTGGCCCATCAGGATGCCAGGCCACCGGTGGTGGTCTCGTTACTAGACCACAATGCTGCCCTGACATCTGACCCGCTAGCTGTAGCAGACCTGTTTCGACGGTATTATGCAGACTTATATACGTCCAGAGCGTCAGCCACGGCACAGGAGACTCAGGCGTTCTTGCAGACTGTCCCATTTGCACAACTGTCTGCGGCTCAGACTGCTGAGTTGGAACTCCCCTTTACTAAGGAGGAGGTGGAGGCTGCGGTTTTGTCTTTGGCGGCTTCTAAGGCCCATGGGCAGGACGGTCTGCCGTTGGACTTTTATATGGCGTATCTGGAGGTGCTTGCCCCTGAACTCCTCCGACTATACAATTTCTTATTTGAAACTGGATCCCTTCCCGACTCCCTTCGACAGGCGACGATAGTGGTTATCCCGAAGCTGGGGAAGGACCCCGTCCTTCCTGACTCATACAGGCCAATCTCTCTGCTCCAGGTTGACACCAAGATCATGGCTAAAATTTTGGCATCCCGACTGAACCCGCATATTCTCTCCCTGATTCATCCGGATCAAACCGGGTTTATGCCAGGCAAGAACACGGCCATGAATGTCCGCAGATTGCACATGAATCTTCAGGCATGTCATGAGGGGACGGGTGCCCGGGTTGTGGTGGCATTGGATGCGGCCAAGGCATTCGATTCCGTGGAATGGGAGTATTTGTGGGAATGCCTTGGACGATTTGGGTTTGGCCCTAACTTTATTCAGTGGGTTAGGGTGCTATACTCCTCCCCGGAGGCCAGGGTGGCTGCGAACGGGCAGATGTCGGAGTCCTTGGTCCTGGGCCGGGGGACTAGGCAGGGCTGCCCACTGTCCCCTCTCCTTTACGCCTTGGCGGTGGAGCCGCTCGCGGCCTCCCTCCGCGCTAGTGTTCATGTCCAGGGGCTTCGGTCGGGTCCCATCACCGAGAAGGTAAGCTTGTATGCAGACGACATGCTCCTTTATCTGGCTGATGAGGGGCCGTCACTGCGGGCTGCTCTGCGGATTATTGAGGACTTTGGGGTTCACTCGGGCCTACGGGTTAATTGGTCGAAATCCCAGATCTTACCCATAGATATGTCTCCCCCCACCTGCGACGAGGCCTCCCTCCCTCTTCGTCGTGTATCGTCCATCCAATATTTGGGAGTCCAGATTACCAGGGAGCCTCTAGATTATGTGAATCATAACATCTTACCATTGCTCCCATATCTCAAAGCAAAGACCCAAACATGGGCCAGACTTCCCTTGGGGGTAATGGGAAGAATCAACCTCATAAAAATGATTATTTTACCCAAGGTCCTGTATAAAATGTGGCATTCGCCCACTTTTATACCCCTTAAGATCTTCAAAACAATAGACACTATCCTTAACACTTTCGTTTGGGGATCAGGCCGCCATAAGCTGGCATGGAACACACTTAAAAATCCCACGGACTCAGGGGGGGCGGCGCTCCCAGACCTGCGTTCGTATTATATTGCGGCCCAGCTGTCCCATTTCCACCACCTGCATAAGTCGGATGGCCCCCGGTATCATGCGCTGATGTGTGGAAAAGTCCTTGACCCTACACACGCTCCCCTACAGGTTCTGTTTTGAGGACGAGCGCGGGGTGGGAGGGGGGAAGGGCGGTACGCCCCTGCTGGATCAACACAGGCGTGTCTGGGATGTCGCTCAGGAGATGGTTGGGGCTGAGAGGGTGCACTCGCATACGCCACTGTGGCACAACCCCTAATTGGGGGAGCTCAGATCGTTACCGGGAGTGCGGCAATGGGCTTCTAGGGGGGTGCTATATTTACACCAGGTGGCCCCCCGATGGGAGTCCGCAGCTTTCCTGTACTACAAGCGGAATTTAGACTCCCCTCGCACATGGCTTTTTGTTATGCACAACTCTCACACGCCCTCCGAGCCCAGTTTGTGGATGGGTTCCCCAGTACTCAAGAAATGCCCCTGGTGGGGGTTATAGTGGGGGAGGATCCCGCCAAGCTTATCTCGAATATATACACCCTCCTTAGATCGCGCACGGTTACCGGGATTGCGGAGGTAGCTAAACATAGGTGGGAGGAAGATGTGGGCCCAATAGACACTGAAGACTGGGAGGACATCCTCACCAATGTTGGACTGGTTTCCCCTAGATTGTCTGACCGGCTAACCCAACTCTACATTATACACAAGGCTTACCTCACTCCACTAAGACTGAGCAAGTTCTGCACGGCACATGACCCGGGGTTTCCACGCTGTGGGGATCACCCGTGCACATTTTATCATTTACTATGGGCTTGCCCAGACGTTCAAGCCTTTTGGCTGCATGTCATCCAATTTTCACATGACCACATGGGTTCTCCGCTACAGGCTGACCCCAAAATTTGCCTACTAGGTCTTCTTCCTGACGCACAGACCAATCGCTGTCATACTGCCTTTCTGCACGAGACCCTGTTTAGTGCTAGAAAACTGATTGCTAGGCAGTGGCTGCGCACAGTACCACTCACAGTTAGAGCGTGGATACTTGAGGTGAATCTGTCGCTGCCTATGAAGAAGGTCATATATGCGCATAGGGGTTGCCCCAACAAATATACTAGGATATGGGATAGGTGGCTTGCCAGTCCAGACACATGTGTGGAGTCTGCTTAATGTTGTACAGTGGGCACCCTGCTGACGGTTGAGATTCGGAAACTATTTATGATTTACGGTCCCAGTCTACTGGCGGAGCTGACCGGTGGGTAATGGGGATGGGGAGGTGGGACGGGACTGCCGATGGTATAACACTGTCCTGCACTGCCTCGGGGTGCGGCCTCTCGGGCGGTTCTGCTCCCTGGGCCATATTGACGATTGCTTGGTGGTTCTGAGGGATGGGTTGGTGGGGTGGTTTTGAAGACTGTTTGACCAACGTAGCTGTAATGTTTATCGATGCTCTGTATGACATCTGTATCTGTACTCTGATAGCCATGTTACTCTCAAATGCCTTGTATGCTGTATGACTTGCTGATCTAGTCCACCAATAAACTTGTTGTTTTCAAAAAAAAAAAAAGACAGTTTATAATCCTTCCGTCGCAAAGAGACCCCCCTTATGTCCGGGTTTTCCCGGATGCATGCAGCCAAGGGTTTGAGGCACAATATAAATAACAAGGGGGAGAGGGGGCAACCCTGTCTAGTACCATTACCGTGTGTAAACGTCGGGGATATGAAGGATGCCAATTGAACTTGTGAGGTGGGACGGGAGTAGAGGGCCTGGAGAGCCGATATAAAGGAGCCTGAAAAAACGTAATGCATGGCAAACATGTAGGGCCAACCAAGCCTATCAAAAGCTTTTTGGGCATCTAAGCTAAGAATAAGGGCAGAGCGAGAGGTTTTATCAAGCATATCAATTAAATCAATGGCACGTCTAGTGTTATCACCTGCTTGCCTACCCAAAACAAAACCCACCTGATCGTTATGAACAAGGGTGGGGATCATAGAGGAAAGTCTGTTGGCTAAGATTTTAGTAAAGATTTTATAATCCGAGTTGAGTAGGGCTATGGGTCTGTAATTATCTGGTAGAGACGGGGGTTTGCCTGGTTTCGGAAGGACTGTGATATGAGCGTGTAGAAATTGTGAATGTGGAACGATCCCTTTTTGTAGGGAGGAGTAGAGCTTTAATAAGTGGGGGCTGAGGATAGGAAGGAAAGTCTTATAACATTGATATGGTAAACCATCAGGCCCAGGAGATTTATGTAAGGGCAGTTCCTTCACGACTGCTGCTAACTCCTCTGGTGAGATACCTGCATTTAGGGTGGCTACCTGGGACGATGATAGTTTAGGCAGCTTTAAAGGGGAACAAAAAGAGTCAAATGCCTCTTGAGTAAATAAGTGTTTCGGGTCGGAAGCCAAACAGTTGTACAGTTTATCGTAAAATGTGCCAAAAACTTTGGACATCGTCAATGGACAATGAGTCGGGGAACCATCTGCCTGAAGGAGGAATTCAGGATAAGATTGAAAAGGACGTGGTTTAAGCTTGTTCACTAGCATCCTATGGGGCTTATTAGCGAACTCATAAAATTTCTGCTTCGCCCAGATTAGGGCCCTAGAGCATTTTTGCATGTCTAGTGATCTTAAACGCTCACGAAGGGAAGTAACTGTGCGTAGGCGTGTCACCGTAGGGGAAGCCAGAAGTAAATTTTCAGCTTTACGGAGCTGCAAGAGAGTACCCTGCCTCTGAGCTGCCGAGTCCCGCTTTAAGCGGGAGCCAGCAGAGATGCATGCACCTCTAAAAAACGCCTTGTGGGCTTCCCATAGGGTAGACACCTCCGCCACCGAGCCTTCATTCAGTTGGAAAAATTCTGATAAATTTTGGGATAATTGTGCCTCAAAAATAGGGTTGCGGAGAAGAAAGTCATTGAGTCTCCAGTGACAGGTTCTCGGCGTGGAACAGGCAAGTGCTAGATCAAGCTGAATGGAGGCATGGTCCGACCACGTTATGGGGTTTAGTTCCGACGCAACCGCCGATGTCAGTAAAGGCGCTATTATAAAGAGGTGGTCGAGTCTGGAGTACATCTTATGTAGGGTAGAGAAAAAAGAAAATTGCCTGCTGGTGGGATGCTTAATTCTCCAGATACCCAACAGGTTATGGGCTTTGATTAGTTTGCAAAATGCGGTGGCAAGAAATCATTTAAAGGCTGGTCCTGTCAGACAGCAAAGCCAGGTTGGTAACCTGAATGTTCCCTACTGCAACAAAGAAATACAGCTATGTATCCTCTATAACAGTCTGTGATTGGGTTGTGAAGAACAGTAGCACAGTAATGTGTTATTCTCTGCCAACTCTGCTCTTTTGTCCTGTTAGAATGTTATTTGCCAACGCATATGCACTGTTAATTGGCTCCTAGCAGTGCCTCTTTCTCCCCCATTCTGCACCAGCTGATACTAAATCAAAATCATGTACTTATGCTAGCTGCATTTTAAAATACCATTTTATATTACATCTGCTCTGGTGACAACTGTCTAAAGCCTCATACACACGATCGAACTTTGTACAAACTTTCCCGTGGACTTTTGTACAAAGGGCGTTGGCCGTAAGTTTGTAATGCATACACACAATCTGACTTTTTAGGCAACAAACATGAACGTAGTGACATTTCAACGTACTGACGACACTTCAAAAAACACTCCAGTGCCACCTTTGGTCAACTTCTGTATTACATTGGTTCTGAGAATGCGTGTTTGTACTTTGTACAAAAGTCTGATGGTTTTCTGTACACACGATTGGACTTTACTCCATCGGACTTGTTGTCAAAAAGTTTGTCTGTTCGCAAAAAAAGTCAGATGAAAATCGAAAAAGTTTGTCCGATGGAGCGTACACACGGTTGGATGTTGCTCCAAAACAGCTAATTTGCATGTTTGTTGTCAAAAAGTCAGATCGTGTGTACGGGCCTTTAGAAGGGAATTCACTTTCCATCAATTTCCTTGACAAGATCCAGGCAGCAAGGGAACACTGCCAGAGGTTGTAATCTTTCCTCACTCTATACAAAACTAAAAAGAAGTTGAAAAGCTGGAGCTCAGCTTTTTGGAAAGTATCTAGTAGGAATGAACTGATTCGGTCTGAACCCATGCTGGGACCAAATTTTTGGAATCTGGTCAGGCAAGCAGGGTACCCTCTCCATGTTGAGGGCATGTAGCCTGCTATTGTTCAGGGGAGGAAGCACATGTTCCTTCCTGGGCTTCCATAGAGTCCCTTATGCTGTTTACACATGACCGGACTTTCCGGCAGACTAGGTCCGATGGTCTTCCCGACGGGCTTTCGGCAGAGTTCCGATGGACTTTCTGAAGGAAAAGTCAGTTCAAAAGTCTGTTCGTTTTGAATGCGATGATGTAAGAGGGGACTAAACAAGGAAGTTCAATAGCCAGTAGACAATAGCCTCCCTTGCATCGTATTTGGTCCATCAGACCAGCACACAGACGAATGGTTTTCCAGATTTTAGTCCATCGAATAGATTTGACAAATGTTCTATTTCTAGGTCCACCTAGTCAGCCAGAAAGTCTGGTCGTGTGTACATGGCATTAGTCATTCTCCTCAGCAGTGGGACAAAACTGTAATCCCCCCCCCCCCCCCCCGTCAGTTGTCAAAAAAGTTCCAGTCTAAAAATATACAGAGCTTATCTATATTTTAAAAGCTCTCCTCTCAAGTCTTCCAACAGGTTTTTGGCCTAAATCAGTTCAATGTCCCAAACTTTTACCCATTTATATGACCCATGCAAATACTACAGGTCCAATAAAGCTTTTTATCCATCACATCTGTGTGTCCATTATGCTCCTTGACTTATTCTCTTAATATATTCCCAAAAGTAGAAATTTATATAGTGTAATACCTTCTGCTTATAAAAATTAATTAATTGTGCTTACATATGTATAGATCAGCATGCTTTTCAGACCACCACTTGTATTCGTACCTTCTTCACTCCCCCTTATGTCTATATTCTTAACATACTTTAAAACTTATATCATTCATATAATTATCTTCCTCAAAAAGCTTCTTTAAGCCTTCTCTCATGAATTTCCTGAAAGAAAAGAGATAGAAAAACAGCAACAGTGTAATATGTATACACCAAAACAAAACAATAA
Source organism: Lithobates pipiens (assembly GCF_037356315.1). Taxonomy (NCBI): domain Eukaryota; kingdom Metazoa; phylum Chordata; class Amphibia; order Anura; family Ranidae; genus Lithobates; species Lithobates pipiens. The sequence continues at coordinate 178,278,424 of NW_027507748.1, forward strand.
TACGTATTGTGTTCACATTTTTAGGTGGCTCTGTATTGTTCAAAATAACTTCCCTCATGTTTATTTACACCAGCGTGAACCTTTTCCATGCTCCAACAACCTTTACCAGGGTAAAGTGGATTCATTTCAGATCTCCCAATCACACTCTGCTCACTCTGGTATTCTAAATTCAGTACTCTCCAAAAATTTGGTTGTAATAGGACATGCAAGAAAAGAAACAGGCCAATAAGTCAGAAAAGCCCAATAACATGTATTAAGCCCAGAATGCTTACAATGATAAATTAATGAAATGTCCCAAATCAAAGATGGCGGAATGGGCACTTCCGGCCAACAACTGATGCATTTCATCGCATCAACTTTGTCAATGTTCCTGATCACCACCACACCAGTGCAGTGGCACTGGCTACCACCTGTACTGGCCCTGGCTTGTTTATTGACTACGTTTCTGCCTGTTACATGGACTGATCCTTTGCCTTTTTGCTGACCATGTCTCTGCCTGTGGCCTGAAATGACCCATCTGCACATCCGGCTATGTTCCTGTGAGACACCGGTCCCAGCCATCACCAATGGACAGCTGCACTCCTGCAACTAGGATTCTTTTGTTGTTCCTTTATTCAGCCTTCTGTACTTCCTGGTCAATGATCATGGCGTTCCTGTGGGCATCCATGTACCAGCAGGCTAGGGTAGCTTGCTTGGCTTATATGAAGTGGGACTGCTATAGATGATGCTACACTAAGCTATATTCCCTGATCACTCATATAGAAGTGACCATTACAGTACATGGTTTTGATACTGGCTGATTTGTGTGATACACAAGGTACAATGTCTGGTATATAACCAGTTCAAAAAGTCTCATACATATGGTAATGCCATGCTCAGAAGGAGTAGTAGAATGTGATTTGGGATGTCATTCTAAATATACCCAACATACCCAAGTATGTTGTGTGTGAGAAATATCTTTTTAAATTAACTTTGTGTAAAAAAAAAATATTTTCATTTTCCTTCTGCATTTGCCCAAAAATGGAGTCTTTAACCACTTAAGCCCTGGACCATTTTGCTGGCTTAAGACCAGAGCACTTTTTGCGATTTGGCACTGCATCGCTTTAACTGACAATTACGCGGTTGTGTGACGTGGCTCCCATTCAAAATTGACATCCTTTTTTTTCCACAAATAGAGCTTTCTTTTGGTGGTATTTAATCACCTGTGCGGTTTTTATTTTTTGCGCTATAAACTAAAAAGTGCGACAATTTCGGAAAAAAATGCATTTTGTTTAGTTTTTGCTATAATAAATATCCCCAAAAAATATATAAAAAAACGTTTTTTTCCTCAGTTTAGGCCGATATGTATTCTTCTACATATTTATATATATATATTTTGTTTAAAAAAATCGCAATAAGCGTTTATTGATTGGTTGGCGCAAAAGTTATAGTGTTTACAAAATACGGGATAGTTTTATGGTATTTTTATTAATATATTTTTTTTTTTTTACTAGTAATGGCGGCGATCAGTGATTTTTATTGTGACCGCGACATTATAGTGGACACATTGGACATTTTGGACAAATTTTTGGGACCATTGTCATTTATACAGCAATCAGTGCTATACAAATGCACATAACTGATCTCTGCTCTATTCACAGGGAGCAGAGATAAGTGTCACTTGTTGCTAGGCAGAATGCAGAGATGCTGTTTACATCAGCATCTCCCCATTCTTTCTCCCCATGAGACGATCGCAGGTATCCCTGCGGCGATCGAGTCCGTGGGACCCTCGGTTGGATTCACGGGGTCCCAACCGGCTTGATCGTGCACCGCCGGCAGCGCGAAAGCAATGGCATGGAAGAAAATTCAAAGGGACGTACCTGTACGCCCATTTGTCTGTTCGTGCCAATCTGCTGACTTATGGGAAGCAGTTAAAAGACTTACCATGCCTCTTAAAAAATACCTTGGGGTGTTTGCTTTTCAAAATGTGGTCATTTTGTGGGTGTTTCCACTGTCCTGGTGCTCCAGAAATGTGATAGATAGTCAGGAAATTGCATGCGTTATCTACCACCCTAGAACGTTGAAAGGTGGTCCTTGGAATTTGTCAAAGGAGGGGGGTAAGTGCTGCAAATGGTCTGGAAATGGCCTGACCCACATCCCAGTTAATGGTAGATGCGGAAAGGGGGCCTCAGCGGGACTTTAAAGGAGCAGGACAAATATTTAGTAGACAATATCTTACTTATATACAATATTTTTATTTTACTACAAGTAAAATCAAAGGGGTAGTGGTTATAAGGGCAAAACAGAAGCCCAAATGGTAGAAGGAATATGAATGAATGTGTGGATACAAAAAGCAAAAACAGGATGCAAAATACAATAAACACAAAGAGCACAATACAGGTGAATATTCCTATTCCGTCGCGTTTCGAGTGTTTTCAAACAATGGATCAGCAAACGTATAATATCAATCCTGTATCAGAAGCTCGATACGTCATAAATGCATCCATAATTATACCTAGTTAAAAACAATGATGGACCTCAGGAGAACAGGAAGGGGGAATGTTTTTTGTGTGATGCCTTTTATCTCCTCGCATCCGACGAAGGAACCAGGAGGTGGAGAGAGACTGATCCTTGAAAAATTGCTCCCGCCCTGGACGGGAGACTCGTGACCTTGAGTGAGGAAGTGGGGGTTCACCCAACAGAGGGCGTCAATGGAGGTCCCTCACAGAACCCACAGGGGGTAATCTGGAAAGCCACTGAAAAATTTGTAGAATTGTATTGCGGAAAAATCTGGCAGTGGTAAATGACGGACACAGCACTCAGGTCAGAGCACGTCTGGTGTTTCAAACAGGCAGTGAGTCTTGATTAGAGCAGCAGTGTGTGTGTCAGTGTGGCCTGAAGTCTTAGCCAGGGACCCTGGACACCGCCAGTTTTTTCCCGCAATACAGTTCTACAAATTTTTCAGTGGCTTTCCAGATTACCCCCTGCGGGTTCTGTGAGGGGGAATCGTCCTTGGAATTTGTGTCTCTTTGTGGCTAGGCTGTGAAAAGGTCTCACACGCCTGGTATCCCCATACTCAGGAGGCATAGCAGAATGTGTTTTTTGGGTGTATTATTGTAAGTAAGTCCGTGCTGTGTTTTGAGAAATAATTTGTTAAATTACTTCTTACTTAAATTACTAATAATTTTGTGAAAACAAACAATAAATTTTAATTTGAATAAAATTATTGTGCCTCTTATTAAATACCTTTTGACTGTCTACCTTTCAAAAAGGGATCATTTGGGGGGTATTTGTGCTGTCGTGGCCTTTTAGGGCCTCAAGAAAAAAAATAAGCAGGCAGTACCTAATGACTTATTACTTTTCAAATATATATGCCATAGTTTGTAGACACTATACTTTCACATAAATTAAATAGTATACCATGATTTGGGGGTTATTTTTACCAAATAGATGCAGCAAAAAGTATTTCGGCCTAAATGTATGAAGAAAATGTTATAATAATATACTGTCTAATATATAAGATATAACATATCGCTCTCTAACAGCAACATGAACAGACATAAAAAAATCGATTTCATTAGTAGAATAGGGGGAGGCGAGACCCCTGCCAAGTTTGTATCTCTTCCAGTGTCCCTGTTGAAGATTTTCCCTCCCTGTCTCTCTGGTAAAACCATTGCCACCAGGGCAGGAAGTAAGGATAAATCTTTCTTACAAAGCTCAGGAGTTCAAATCTTTCCCCATGGCTGAAGTTTTTTGATTTGAAACAGACTTTAAAGTGTGTCTTATCTCAAGAACAAACATGGTATACAAAGAATTGCAGTTTGCCAGTCCTTACATTTTTTTTCCCCAAACTAAGTATATTTTATTCACGTACTGACAAATACCTCCTGAACACCTACAAACTGCTGCTCTACTGCTTCTGAAAAGGGATCTATCACGGATTACTTTTCAGAGAGGTAGTAAACTCTTCCGCCATTGTGAACAAGGCAGTAACATATTTATATCTTCTAGAAATGCATTTTTTTGAGGTCTGTAAAAATGCTGTAACCTATTGGATTAAATATTAGAATGAACAATGCTTTCAGAGAGAACAAAGAGGTAAGGAACATTATATTTACTTAGTCCCTACTATTATAATGCTAACTGTATTTGAGATACTATTGGCTTGATTCTCTAGTTTTATTAACTCAACCATTGTATTTATAATTTATGCATTAAATATAGCTATTTTTGAATCTATGAACTTGGCATTTGAATAATAGATCATTTATTGATTTACTTATTTATTGTTTTGCTTTTATTCAGCAAAAGTGCATATTTAATTTTTGTATATATCCGATATGAATAAATAAAAGAAAAATATCAGTAAACTAAAATCAAATTAATTTGTAACTAATGACCAACTAAAGGAAAATGATAATGGTCAGCTGAGAGGGTAGCACCTTCATTACATGTTTTTTTAAAGTTGATAGGACTACAGAAACTGTAAGGTGCAGCTGTCTCCATCACTCCATATACTTGACTTATGTGTGAAATGATGCTGACCTCCTAATGTCTTGGTCTGTACTTCAAACATGACCCCCCCCCCCCCCCCCAGTTCGGTTCGCACCAGAACTTTCGAACGGACCGAAAATTCGTACAAACTTTAGAACCCCATTGAAGTCTATGGGACTCGAACGTTCGAAATTAAAAGTGCTAATTTTAATGGCTAATATGCAAGATACTGTCCTAAAAAGGGTTTGGGGACCTGGCTACAGCCCCAGGGGACATGGGTCAATGCAAAAAAAGTTTTAAAAATGGCTGTTTTTTCAGGAGCACTGATTTTAATGACAATTAAAGTGAAAAAAAAAAGTATAATATTCTTTTTAAATATTGTGCGTGGGGGGTGTCTATAGTATGCCTGTGAAGTGCCACGTGTTTCCCGTGTTTAGAACAGTCCCTGCACAAAATTACATTTAACGGAAATAACGTCATTTAAAACTGCTTGCGGTTTTAATGTTATATCTGGTTCCGGCAATATGGATGAAAATCATTGAGAAAAATGGCATGGGTAGCCCCCCCCCCCTTGCCCATTACCAGCCCCTTTGGGTCTTGTACGGATATTAAGGGGAACCCCGTACCCATATTAAAAAAAGGAAATACGTGTTGCCCCCAGGCCCTATATACTCAGAACAGCAGTATACAGGCGGTGCAAACAAGACTGGGACTGTGTAGGTTTGTTGTGTTAAGTAGAATCTGTTTGTAATTTTCAACTGGTACATTTTTAAAGTGTAGCTCCAGTCAAAAAATCTATTTTTAAGCTTTTGGAAAACATAGGGAAGAGTTATCACCCCTGTATAATTTGTTTTGCCGTTCGTCTTTTTTCATCTCACTTGCTGTTGTCTCCTTCCGTTTGCAAGAAGGAGACGTTTGTAAGTTGGATGTTTGAAAGTAGGTGCCTGCCCTATATGCTCTGCAGAAATGCCGCAACAAGGTGTTGGTTTTGCCACAACATTGTAAGACCTCAAAGTGACTCTTGGTGGGCGCTGGAGCGCCCTGCTGTGAACGATTATATCAAGAATTGTAATTACATGCCATTGTTGAACAGTGGTAGAAAAATTGACCTTTGGTGGTTGTGGTGCTGGTGCCACAACACTATAAGTCCTCACAGTTACTCTGGGTGGGCACAGGAATGGGCCCTCCTGTGAAATATTATATCAAGAATTGTAATTACATGCCCCTGTTAAACAGGGGGTGAAAAATTGGGCTGCTGGCACTGGTGCTGGTGCCACAACACTGCAACCTCTCCCATATACTCTAGTTGTAGTGCAGGAATGAGCCCTGTTGCAAAGCATTGCATCAAAAATTGTAATTAAACGCCCCTGTTAAACAGGGGAAGACAAATTGGGCCTTAGGCACTGGTGCTGGTGCCATGACACTGCAACCTCTCCCATATACTCTAGTTGTAGTGCAGGAATGAGCCCTGCTGCAAAGCATTGCATAAAAAATTGTAATTAAACGCCCCTGTTAAACAGGGGCAGAAAAATTGGGCTGGTGGCATCACTCAGAACCAAAAATGTTCTTTCAACATATCAGCGGAGGAGTAAGAGGATAGACAATCAACATAACAGGACAGTCACTCAGCATCAGCATAGGCAGTCTTGAAGGGATGTGATATTTAAAAAAAAAATTATTCGGTTACATCAGCTTCAGGTGCTTGGTAGCTGTGGGTGATCCAAGACTGATTCATCTTGATGAAGGTCAGTCGATCAACTGAGTCGGTGGACATGCGCACCCTGTGATCAGTAACAAAGCCACCAGCAGCACTGAAGGTGCGTTCCGTAAGAACCCGAATGCAGGACAGGCCAGTAGTTCAATTGCATACTGTGCAAGCTCTGGCCAGTGATCCATCCTCAAGACCCAGTAAGCCAGAGGATTTTCGGTGGGAAAGGTGTCCAAGTCTGACCTTGTCCCTAGGTATTCCTGCACCATGTAAATCAGACGCTGGCGATGGTTGCTGGAACCGATCATACCTTGGGGCTGCGGACTAAAAAATTGTCTCAACGCATCGGTCAGACGGCCACCTTCTCCACTGCTCCTTCTGACCGATGCCTCAGCAACATGTTGTCCAGGACCAGGAGTTTGTAACCTCCCAGTCTCTGGGAACACATTGCACAGACATTTCTGCAAGGCCTCCCAGAGATGTCTTATCCTCTGCTCCCTCTGCGAGGGCAAGATAAAGTCGGCAACCTTACCCTTGTACCGTGGATCAAGGAGAGTGGCCAGCCAGTAATGGTCCCTCTCCTTGATCCGAAGAATACGAGGATCCTTCCGCAGGCTTTGCAGGATCAGGGAAGCCATGCAGCGTAGGTTAGCTGAGGCATTCGGTCCGGAGTCCTCTGGGTCACTAAGGACAACATGATCCGCAGCTACCTCCTTCTAGCCACGTACAAGTCCACAGGTTTCTTGGGACTGTAAATCATCCCTACAAGACTGCTGCTGCTGCTGATGTTGAGTGCCAGCCTCCACCTCCATGCTGACACAATCATCCTCCTTCTCCTTCTCCTCCTCCTCCTCCTCATCCTCTTCCTGTGTGATGGGTGGAACAGCAGGAACACTGTCTGGATAAAGGGGGCCTTGAGAGGCAATGAAGTCCTCCTCTTCCTGCCTCTGTTCTGCCTCAAGTGCCCTGTCCATTATTCCATGCAGCGTATGCTCCAACAGTGTACAGTGTCACTGATGCATGCACTGTCACTGCTCACCATTCTTGTGGCCTCCTCAAATGGTGACAGGACAGTGCATGCATCCCTGATCATGCCCCACTGGCGTGGTGAGAAAAAAACAAGCTCCCCTGACCCTGTCCTGGTGCCGTAGTCGCACAGGTACTCATTGATGGCCCTCTGCTGCGTGTGCAGCCGCTGCAGCATGGCACACATTGAGTTCCACCTGGTGGGCATGTCACATATAAGGCAGTTCTTGGGCAGGTTTAACTCCTTTTGGAGCTCAGCCAGCCGAGCACAGGCATTAAATGATCGGTGGAAATGCACACAGACTTGCCTGGCCTGCTTCAGGACATCATGTAAGCCCGGGTACCTGCCCAAGAACCGCTGCACCACCAGGTTAAGGACATGAGCCACACAGGGCACATGGGTCAGTTGTCCCTGTCGGAGGGCGGAGACGAGGTTGGTGCCATTGTCGCAAACCACCATTCCTGGCTTAAGCTGGCGTGGCATCAACCACCTCTCGGCCTGGCCCTGCAGAGCTGACAAAACATCTGCCCCAGTGTGGCTCCTGTCAAACCAGCGCAAGCACGGCATGGCATTGTTTTGCCTGCGTACTTGCGTAGCCCCTGGAACGCCTACGGAGCACCGCTGGTTCTGAGGAAAGAGCACTGGAAGAGGCCATGGAGGAAGAAGAAGAGGAGGGGGTGGAGGAGAGAGGTGTGTCACAACCAATAGTAGCATTTTGGAGGTGTGGTGGCGGAACAACCTACAACAGTACTGCGCCTTGTCCTGCATCCTTCCCAGCTGCTGGAAGAGTGACCCAATGGGCTGTGAAAGACAGGTAACGTCCCTGTCCATGCCTGCTGGACCATGAGTCAGCGGTAATATGCACCTTACCAATGACCGCCCTGTCCAGCGAGGCAAGGACATTGCCTTCCACATGCGGGTAGAGAGCGGGAATCGCCTTCCGTGAGAAAAAGTGGCGTTTGGGGACCTGCCACTGAGGAACCGCACATTGTACAAACTCACGGAAGGGGGCAGAGTCTACCAACTGAAAAGGCAGCAGTTGAAGTGCTAGCAATTTAGCCAAGCTAGCATTCAATCGCTGGGCATGTGGATGGCTGGGAGTGAACTTCTTTCGACGGTCCAGCAGCTGGGGCAGGGACATTTGCCTGCTATAATCGGACGTGGGTGTACTGCTAGCAGAGTGCCCGGAAGCACTTGGCTGTGACACACCTAATTCTACACCTTTATTCCTCTCAGAGCAGGTTTCAGAGAGGACTGAAGGTCTAGTGGGGTTGGAGATCCCAGCTGATGAGGAGCAAGGGGAGGTCCGCTTTGTTCTTTGGTGTGGGCCTTTGAGGTACGCTTGCCAACGAGCTGCATGGCAGGTCAACATATGTCTGGTCATGCATGTGGTGCCCAAGCGGCTGATGTTTTGGCCACGCGAGATACGCTTGGGACATATGTTGCAAATAGCAGTGGTGCGATCTGATGCACTCGTCTCAAAAAAGGCCCACACCAAAGAACTTTTAGAATAGGCGGAGCTCTGCGGTGTGATTCAGTCGGTATGGGGCATCCTGCCTCGTTGGACATGTGCCTCCTCCTCCTCCTCTCTCCTACCAGGCACCCACGTGGAGTCAGTGCCCTCATCATCCCTCCCTCTTCATCGCTGGAGCAAACCTGGCAGTATGCTGCAGCTTGTGGAACATGACTGCCAGATTGCTGTCCTTCTTGAGCATCCCCTCTCTCTGCGCCCACGCTACTGCCTTCCTCTAGCTGAGTATCATCATCAGAGCCTACAAAACACTGGGCATCCTTCTGGAGCATGTACCCAACACTGTGCTCAAAGAGTTCAGGAGACTCCTCAGGAGGACGGGGTGGGTCTAGGGAAGGAGTCACTGATGATGACATTGAGAGGAGGGAAGACGATGCGTTGGCAGCTGCTTTGCTAGTACCCTGAGCCTGGTTGAGAGAGAATTAGGAGGATGAAGAGGGCTTGGTCATCCAATCTACCAATTCTTCGGCATGTTGCGGCTCAACATGTCCAGCTGCCGAAAAGAAGGACACGCGAGTCCCATGGCCACGTGTTGATGATGACGATGCACCGCGCCCACGACCAGCACTGTTGTCTCTAGACACAGAACCTGCTTGCCCTCTTTTATCGGCTCGCGCCTGTCTGCCTCTCCTTGCTGGCCTTCCATACATGGTCATGGCCTGAAGGGAGATGGGAAAACCAGCAATTGGGTAGTGTATATTGTGCTGGGGGCACACACAACACCCACTAACTCCTGCAGATGGCTCAATTAGAGAAGAGCTATGTAGGTGGATATAACTGTTGTCAGGGCACGCAGACAGCATGCACAATCTCCTACAACTGACTGCAAGCTCTATTTAAAAAGAGCAAGATAGCTAGCTATATAGGTGGATATAGCGGTGTATACTGGGTTTAGGGCATGCAGACAGCAAGCACAATCTCCTACAACTGACTGCAAGCTCTATTTAAAAAGAGCAAGATAGCTAGCTATATAGGTGGATATAGCGGTGTATACTGCGGTCAGGGCACGCAGACAACAACCACTACAGAAGAGCAAGAACGCAAAATCGGCCGATAACGAACAGTGTATACTGTGTTGAAGGTACACAGAACACCCACTAACTCCTACAGACACCAACACACTACACAAGGCCGCTGGCGGCCTTATATAGTGTGGAGCGTGTACTACACAGCCTGAGCTATGATTGGCCACAGGCATCCTGCCTGTGGCCAATCATGGCTCTCCTCGCTGCCGGCGCTGTGATTGGCCAAGCATGCGGGGTCACAGTGCATGCTTGGCCAATCATGAGCCAGCAATGCACTGCGATGGCGCAGTGCATTGTGGGCCGTGAGCACCACACAAATTTGGCGCGAACGGCCCATAACGCTCGAAATTTGCCGAACGGGCGAACAGCCGATGTTCGAGTCGAACATCCCTATCCACTACATTCAGAGAGGAGCACATTATTGGTAAGCTCCTCTTGCCACTCAGGGCAAAATAGGCGAAGAAATGGCATACTTTATTATTTTTGTTACCATGATTACTGGCACACCTATACATTTAATAAATTAAAGTAAATCCAAAAGAAAAAGAAAAAAAATGCAGATAAGCGGACTTTAAATTTAGTGGTTATATTCGTGTTTTTTTCCAGACTAAGTACAAAAAAATGCTTGTTCATTCTGATGTAAATCCAAGCTCCATAGCAATATTTACACTGGTCTGTGGCTGGAAAAGGCAGTTCTCAAATACTTAGGCAGATTATAGTTGTTTGGTATTTATGGATGTATTAAAAGAGCCAATGAGGGTTATTTACTAAAGGAAAATCCATTTTGCACTGCAAGTGTACTGAAAGTGCACTTAGAAGTAAAGTCACTGTAGATCCGAGGGGGACATGCAAGGACAATAAAAAAACGAATTTTAGCTGTCACATGTATGGATGATAAAATCAGCAGAGCTTCCACTCATTTCAGATCTACCCATTTAGAGCGACTGCACTTCCAAGTGCACTTTCAGTTCACTTTCAAGTGCACTTGCAGTGCAAAGTGGATTTACATTTCATAAATAACCCCCACTGCGTTTTAAAAGCACAGTTGTTCTTTAAAACAAAATGTAGGTTTAACCACTTGCCAATCAGCTCACGTAGATATACTGCCGCAGTTTGGCTCTCCTGTGTTTACCTATGTAAACAAGGCGATTCCCTGTTCTGCCAGATGACATGACAGAGATCTACTGTTCCCAGTGACCCGGAACAGCGATCTCTGTCATGTTCCAATAAGCCCACCCCCCCTACAGTTAGAACACACCTAGGGAACACACTTAAGCCCTTGATCGCCCCCTAGTGTTAACCCTTTCCCAGCCAGTGTCATTTTTACATTGATCAGTGCATTTTTATAGCACTGATCAATGTAATAATGTCACTGGTCCCCATTATGATTACCACCATTATCAATAAAAACAATAAAAAAAATAAAAGTCCCTAAATCTATCCCGTAGTTTGTAGACGCGATGACTTTTGCACATACCAATCAATATACGTCTACTGCGTTTTTTTTTTTTACCAAAAATATGTAGAAGAAAATATATGAGATTGTAGGACCCACCTCTCCCCAAACCTACCTATACTACCTTAACTAAAATAAGACCACGAGACCATTTTTTAAATTTTGGCAAAACTTGGCCGCGGCATCTTTATTGGTTTTCAACAGTGTATTTATCGTCACCATTTATTAAATCACGTAACCATAAATTCAACCAAACAGAATTCTATCGGCTCAGTTTTTAGAACTCGAGCACTAGCACAATTTTAAATATAAATAACAGTCCCCACAAGCCGACCTTGACCTCAAGGACGGCCCACCCCACCTGCCGTGGCCACATCCTCCTCTATACTATATTGCAGGCCTAAATTGAATATATCTAAACCCACCTCTGATAAGGGCACCCCATCAAGTCTATACAGTCCCGGATAGCCACCTTCTAAGTCCACATGTCGATAAGATAGACCCCCAAGCTGGGGCATGAATTTCTCCATTGCCCTATTAACTCTTTTCCTCATCTTTTCCATAACCCTCCTCTGATCAGAGGAGAGCCAGGAATGACGAGGGACTATCGCTGAGAAGACTAAAATTGTGCCCGTGAAAATAGTGCTAAAACGAAGGAGGTCCCGCTTGATCATAAAAAGCAAATCTAAAGTTCTAAGGTTCCCCAAATCATTAAATGAATTACCAATATAGAGGGCGAGGGCCATATTTGACATAACCTATTTAACTGAAAATAGAGTTGATACCACTGAAGTCCTCTAATGCCCTTCCAAAGTAACTGAAAAGATTCTGGTTGTAATGACAGATTCGTTGAATAACTGCGTTGAGCCGCTCTTTTTTGCGCCCAGTATATAAACGAATGTCCCAATATCTACACCGTGTGACGTGCACCTGGAAATTAAACAAAGAGATTAGGTCGTACATATAACCGAAAACATTGGGACTTCCACCTCCCCATTTCCTTAATGTCCGCATCTGGGAACCCTGACCGGGCCGCTTCAGAAGCTGCACCTATCCTAAATGAGTGTGATGAGAATTTGAAGTCACTTAAACCCAGCCGTTCTAGACATCTTTTGAGTACTGCATCAAATTGATATTTTGTCAGAGGCCTCAAATTTGCGTGAATCAGGAAATGCCCCCATTCCTGGTGGTCAAATAGCCAAGAATTGTTTAACAGCTGCTACGTGGCACACTAATATATTCCAAAAAAATTGAATAAATTCCCCCACCAACGGGGTTTTTAGGCAGCAACAAACAATGAACGTAACATGTCGGAAATGATATAAAAAATATTTTATTGTATGGTAAAAATATGAGCTTCACCTAGATATTTAAAACAAAAGATAGAGCCAGGCTCTTATATACAAAAAATACAATGATATCAATAGGCATACACTAAGCAGACTTAACTATAAATATACTATAACTATTGATATCATTGTATTTTTTGTATATAAGAGCCTGGCTCTATCTTTTGTTTTAAATATCTAGGTGAAGCTCATATTTTTACCATACAATAAAATATTTTTTATATCATTTCCGACATGTTACGTTCATTGTTTGTTGCTGCCTAAAAACCCCGTTGGTGGAGGAATTTATTCCATTTTCTTCGATTTATAGGGGTGAGCAGCACCCTCCCCGCTCTTGTCAGCAGTGTGTTCTTTCCAGTATCACTAATATATCCCAGAATTCCTGCAAATGGACCCACTTGCCCTTGCCACATTGATCTGTCTTGGAATATTGCAACCAAATGTGTACACCATAGCTGTCCACCACCACCCGTTCATTCCTAATACCTGAAACACCCAGCCTATTTGCAGGCACCAATTCAGAAATGCGGAACTCTCCAAAAAAAGGCCAGTGTAAATGCTGTCTTTAACAGTAAAACCTCATAAGCCGAGAAACGGTCATCCTACAAAGGCCACCAAGGATGTCGAGGGAGATCGGTCTTCTATCATCCGCCAAAACTGTTGACCTCCTGTAACCCTTTAGTGCCTGTTTCAAAGAAAAATAGGAAGAACAAGGTTGCAGACCCCTCAGCTTAAAGAAAAAGGAAATACCAGCCAAAACTTTCGTTATATAACTATACGAGTAGCTTTGCTGCATTAAACTATCCATTCCATGAAGGTTAAAAGCCTGTCTTCGGATGGTTTGTTAAAAGGAAAACCTCCCACACTGGCAAAGGACAGCCAACTTCTCCAGGCTGCTGAGTAGTCGGCCCACGTCTTGGGCGCTAAAGACCTCTGAATGGCTTCAAATACTTCCTTCATACCACTTCCGACAGATAGTCTGGGCATGGAATGCCATCTCTGTCCGCTTCTGGGAGCAACAACCGAAAACGGTCCATCTGAAAGCGAGATAAAGAATCGGCTATGTTATTCAAAATCCCCGGAGTATACTTAGCCTTCAGCCAAATATTGAATTTAAGGCACCTGAAAACCACCTGCTGAAGAACTTTAATCACTAATTCAGAACTAGATGACAAACAGTTCACTGCATACAGTACTCCTTTATTATCTGTCTCCACCAGTAAACGCTTATTCGAAAATTTTGAACCCCACAGTTCCAGAGCCACCAAGATTGGAAATAATTCTAACATAACCACATTCTTAGTAACGCCCCGCTGCACCCATGACTCAGTCCAGCTCGCACAGCACCAATGATTCTGCCTGCTGCACCCGTGAACAGTCGGAAATCTGGGGCAAAAATAAACTCAGACTGAAAGAAGGACCGGCCATTATAACCCTCTAGAAACCTAAACCACACCAATAAATCCTCCTTAATAGGGACAGTCATGCGAATGTGAGCCATAGGGGATTTTATACCTGAAATAGCCAGGTAAAGGCGGCGTGAAAAAATTCTGCCCACTGGCATAATTCTGCAGGCAAAAGCCAAAATACCAAGGAGAGATTGCATGTCCTTCAACTTGATTTTCTTCTTTTGCAGAGCTTTTGTAATCAAACCTTTCAATTTGCTAAGTTTCGCCTCGGGTAAACGAAACTCCATCATGCATGTATCAATTTCAATGCCTAAAAACTCTAATACCGTACCAGGCAAGCATGTCTTTTCTTCAGCCAGTGGAACACAGATTTCCTATGCAACAGCTTTAAATAACTCCAACAATTCAGCACAACCAGAGTCTGATGGTCCCACAAACAAAAAATCATCCAAATAGTGTATTACACTACCGGAACCAGATCTCACACCCAACACCCAATGTAGAAATGTGGAAAAAAAACTAAAAATAGGCGCAAGACAGTGAACACCCCATAGGGAGACACTTGTCACAGAAATATTGCTTCTCAAAGAAAAACCCTAGGGAATTGAAAGCCTTCGGGGAAATAGGCAGGAGACGAAAAGCTGATTTTATTTCGGCCTTTGCCAACAAAGCCCCAGTGCCGCACTTCTTAATTATATTGATTGCATCCTCAAATGTTGCATACGATACGGAGCATAAGTTTTCATCAATATCATCATTCAATGAATCTCCTTTCGGGAACGACAGATGATGTATAATGCGGAAAGCATTAGGCTCACGCTTAGGAACTACTCCCAATGGGGATATCCGAAAATTAGGGAATGGCGGATGCTCAAAGGGCCCTTCTATACGCCCTTCCGCCAATTCCTTACACAACTTATCCCTAACAATCTGAGGGTACAAGTCTACTGACTTTAAATTCCCCACTAATATACAGCCAACCCCAGAAAAAGAAGGTAAAGGAAAGCCTTTAGAAAAACCTTCAATGAGGAAACGTGCCTTCTCCTTGTCGGGGTAGCTGTCCAGCCATGGGCGCATTTTTTCCAGCCTCACTGGAGTGCAGGCTTTTTGGAAAAATATCCCTCTGCGCCGGACCAAGACTGACATTCACATTCTTTTTAAAACATTTCGCTGCTGGGTGTGTACCTGCGCAAATTGAACATTCATGTCTGTATTTACAAGCCAAATTCCAACGACACTGACTTTCATTGAAAGCAAAACAACAGCCTTTTCTAAAAGCCGCATTTGCAGCGGTAAATGCAGGTGGCCTGGGTGACACCGACTTCTGAGGGAGTATCAAATTGAGCCACAAACCAACATCCTTCATTCCCCATTTTAATGCTGGGTGTATGGACAGTTTCTGGCGAAAAGACTCATCATAGTAAAACCATCCCAGGCCACCAAAGCTCCTATAAGCCTCTAATATATGGTCCAAATGTTGGAAAAGACCCCCACACAGCTCCGGGTGCTTCTCCGCTAGTATGCCCGCATAAATACAGAAGGCCTGTAGCCAATTGTTAAAAGACCTGGGGACCGGCCTATGCCTATCTTCCTCACCTCTCTCTTCCCCTTTCTTATTTGATCTAATCATAAATTCCTTGTAGGAAGGGAGGAGCGAAAGTATGTCTATATATTCCCCCTTCCATATTTTATCTTTTACTGATACGTTTAAATGACATCCTAATGGTGACATCTCACACGGCATAACCCCTTTCATGCATGTTTCAGGTACATTCAGTGCATTAGAAGGTGCAGCTGTATGTAATGATTCAGGACCTGTAATGTCATCCTGCAATCTCTTATTGACATTCCCATTGTGAACTGTGAAATTGGTAGGAGCAGGAGAGAGCACAGCAACAGAAGAGTTAACAGGCAGCGATGCCACAGCAGAAGAGGGTGGCACAGACACCTGAAAAAGAGATTGAACCAGAGAAGACAAAGATCCTACTAACCCATTCAGAATATGCAGTTGATTTAACTCACCAGCTGCTGAAGGCTGTCCCGCACAATGCTGACTCTCCACCTCCAGAAGTGCTGCTGGGTCTGGGGGTTGCAAGGAATACCCAACCTGGGACTGCTGTGGCACCTCAGCTCGCCGAGTGCCTTGCTGTGTCATTTCAGCTGCAAGTTGCCTTGAGAGGTTCTGCACTGGCTTCCTCCCCTTTGGTTCTGCTGCTGGCTGCTGTACTTGACTCCACCGACCGCCTTTGTCTGCTGGTGACCGAATCTTCCGACCGTTCGCGAGGTCCGCTCTCCTCTTCGTCTGCCTCCACAGCCTGCCGACAACGTTCGGGAGGAACACTTCTCCTCGTTCTTCCGCAAAGGGGTGGCTTTTTCTCTCTCCTCCCTTCGCCATTAAGACCAGCCTGCTCACCGCCCACTGCTGAGTCTCCGCCTCCATCTTCTTCCAGCTGTTCGGCAGAGTCTGACTCTAAACAGCGGCAAAGCCATTCCTCTCCTCCTGCACTGCCCGCCTTCTCCAGGAGCTGACGCAATAGGGATTTAATTATGAGGAGAGCTCCAATCTTCTTGGTGGTCCACAGGCAAAGAGGAATACCCCTTCACCTGTTAACCTTATATAACCTCAGGAAAGCTTCCAGCAAGTTCCCTTAAACCTGATTGGCCCTTCCATAATCCCTTGCTTTCACCTTCTTAAAGGGGCCTCACCCAGATAACCTAATCTTTGCTGTCCTGCTAGCTGCACTAATCTATAATAGCTGACGGGGGGGGGGGGATTTTGGGGAGTCCACAAACTCAAGAAAGTGGACCCATAATGTGTCCCCTTTTTTCATTATAAAATAAAAAAGCCGGCACATCGCTCTCTCTCCGGATCCACACCATGGGGCATCAGTCTGCAGCATTCCTGAGGAGGAGGAGGGGGTACCGGAGCCGCACAAAGTCTGCACTATGGAATTCTCTCCTTTATCTTTTGGGCACTACTTATATTATACCATGTTGGCTGATGTTCGATCTTGAGCCATTTGGAGTGTGGCTCAGGCTTCGCTTTGCTGGTGGTGTGACATCAACTTCCTTGTGGAAAAGGCCCTGGCTGGGTATTAGCCACAGGCTGCCTTTTAGCTTGCCTCTGGTAAGCACATATTTATGTGGTGGTGGGGCACTGTCGTCAAGAGATGTTTTGGTGAGCACTCACATATGTGCAATCTTGGATTGTGTTTCCAGTCACATTCAATTGTTTATTTTTGGACATATTATACTGTTTTTTGGACTTATTCAATACATATATTTTTTCACTATTATTAGAGCTGCTACATTGTTTTATTTTATTTCCTCTATGTGTAGTTTTAGCAGCTGCTTTGCTATATTTTTTATTTTTATTTTTCTATGGACTTTAGCATGGTAGTTTTTCTGTTTTCACTGTTTGTTTCTGATACACATATACCGCAGCATTAGATTTTGTTCATTCGAGAATATATATCAGCCTACACCGATGAACAAATTAGTTTTTTTTGGGGATATGTATTATAGCAGAAAGTAAAAAAAAAAAATGGCCTGGTCATTAACGGGGGGCAAATCGTTCCAGTTTAGCTTTTAAAATGATTTCACCATTAACTGATATAGATAGACTAGTACTTTTAGGCTATGCATGCCATGCAGGTTATAGTCTGATTGTATAATCTCTGTTAGCTCCATTAGCACAACTATGTTTTGCCTGCTGGATTGGATAGATCTCACATTCCATAGTTTTGGTAAATCGAAAGTACAGTATATTCATATTGGGGGTTATTTACTAAAGGAAAATCCGCTTTGCACTGCACGTGCACTTGAAAGTGTACTGAAAGGTAAAATCACTGTAGATCTGAGGTGGACATGCGAGGAAATTAAAAAACAGCATTTTAGCTTGCACATGATTGGATGATAAAATCAGCAGAGCTTCCACTCATTTCAGATATACCCCTTAGATTTAGATCGACTATACTTCCAAGTTCACTTTCAGTGCACTTTCAATTGCACTTGCAGTGCAAAGTGAATTTTCCTTTCGTAAATAACCCCCATTGAGTGTAAAACTGACATTTCTATAATTAACACAACCCTCCCCTTCTCCTTGTATGTAAAATGTTTTGAACTGCAGCTGTAAAGGTCCCACTAGGGGTGGCCATGTAGCGTTTCCCTGGAGGTAAATAATGAGCACTTTTAACATTGAATTGCAGAATTATGGAGAGCTCTTGATCAAATTTCATATATAGATCTTCAGTTACAGTTGCAGCTGTAGAAAACCTAGAGTTTTCGTATTATTTTACCAAAGGCTTTGTAAAACACAGGTGATGAGCATTACGTTTCTGAAATTATTTTCTTCATTTTCTGTAGTATGCCTTTTTTTATATGTTAACTAGTCCAATGTGTTATTTTCATAAGCATTCAGGTTCTTCATTTGACGCTGAAGGAACGCATTCTAGAACATTTAAACAAGATAAGATCGCAGTTGACTGTAGAATGTTGTTCTGAAGAAATGTCAGTCCCTCCATGCGATCAAGGACATACAAGAGTGGAACAATCTTAGCTATGCACTAAACAACTGCCCAAACAACCTCCTTCGGAATAGCTGATTATAGGATAGTGCCATTTGTAAAATGCATTTTCCCACAGTAAAACAGTGAAAACAGATGTACCCTTCTATCCATGGACATCAGATCTTCACAATACACCAGAGAGATATGAAGCGGATAAGCAATTCACATACTTAGCAGTTAGGCTCTGCAGAACAAAAATTGAACAACCATATTTAAAGTAGATCTAAATTGTAAATGGACACCATCCACCATTTGCTAAAGCCCTGTGCATAATGATTACAATGTGTTTTTCTTAACAATACAGTTTTTACTTTAAAAAAAAAAAAAAAAAAACAAGCATAACAAATTCCAGCTTGAGCATTACATAAAGCAATTTACAGTGCAACACCAAGTGAATAATGCTGTATATAATGGTGAAGAAAGGGTAGGGAGTCCGAAGGCTAATGCAAATGATCTTAGTTTAGTGGAACACAAATCTCAGGCAGTAGCAGCATCCGAGTATGCTAAGAGCCGGTTCACACAGGGGCAACACGACTTCCAACACGACTTTTGGAGGCAACATGGACACGACTTGTCAACACGACTTGGAGCGACTTACAACACGACTTTAAGTCGCCCCAGGCTAGGCGACTTTGGTCATGGCCAATCAGAGAATGAGCTCTCAAGGGGGAACTCCACTGCAAATTTAAAAAAAAAAACGGTGTGGGTTCCCCCTCCAGGAGCATACCAGGCCCTTGGATCTGTTATGGATTTTAAGGGGAACCCGCCTACGCTGAAAAAAACGGCGTGGGTGTCCCCCCAAGGTCCATACCAGACCCTTATCCGAGCACGAAGCCTGGCCGGTCAGGGAGGAGGTGGGGACGAGCGAGCGCCCCCCCCCCCCTCCTGGACCATACCAGGCCATGTGCTCTCAACATGGGGGGTTGGTGCTTTGGAGAAGGGGGCGCCCTGCGGCCCCCCCACCCAAAGCACCTTGTCTCCATGTTGATGAGGACAAGGGCCTCTTTCCGACAACCCTGGCCGTTGGTTGTCGGGATCTGCGGGCGGGGGGCTTATCGGAATCCCGGCCCCCCACCCTATGTGAATGAGTAAGGGATACATCGTACCCCTACCCATACACCTGGGGAAAAAATGTCAATAAAAAACACAACACAAGTTTTAAAAGTAATTTTTTAAGCAACTCCGGGGGTCTTCTTCCGACGTCGGGGGTCTTCTGACGACTTCTCCGCTGTGTTCAGCCTCTTCTCCTGGTGTTCAGCCTGTTCTCCCGCTCTCCGGCGTCTTCTCCCAGGCTCCTCCGCTGTCTTCTTGCAGCTCTTTTACTAGCGGAGGAGCCCAGTCTCCTCCTCCCTCTGTCCTTCTTCTCTATTCTCTCTTCTTTCTTCTTCTGATGTTGACCCGGCGCTGTCTTCCGCTGTACTGGCTTGTGTGACGTGCGCGGCAACTTATATAGGTATGGGGCGTGGTCACCGGGTGATGTCACAGTCCCAGCATGCCCCGGGACGTAACGTCATAAAGGGGTGGGGTTACCGTGTGACATCGCCCGTGACCACGCCCCATACCTATATAAGTCGCCGTGCACGTCGCACAAACCAGTACAGCGGACGACAGCGCCAGGTCAACATCGGAAGAAGAAAGAAGAAAGAAGAGAGAAGAAGGAACAGAGCGGAGAAGTCATCAGAAGACCCCCCCCGACATTGGAAGAAGACCCCCGGAGCTGCTTAATAAATTACTTTTAAAATTTGTGTTGTGTTTTTAATTGACATTTTTCCCCAGGTGAATGGGTAGGGGTACAATATACCCCTTATTCATTCACATAGGGTGGGGGGCCGGGATCTAGGGGTCCCTTATTAAAGGGGGCTCCCGGATTCTGATAAGCCCCCCTCCCACAGACCCCGACAACCAACGGCCAGGGTTGTCGGGAAGAGGCCCTTGTCCTCATCAACATGAGGACAAGGTGCTTTGGGGTGAGGGGCCGCAGGGCACCCCCTTCCCCAAAGCACCAGCCCCCCCATGTTGAGGGCAAGCGGCCTGGTACAGTCCAGGAGGGGGGGTGCTTGCTCGTCCCCACCCCCTTCCTGACCGGCCAGGCTTTGTGCTCGGATAAGGGTCTGGTATGGACCTTGGAGGGACCCCCACGCCGTTTTTTCGGCGTAGGGGGTTCCCCTTAAAATCCATAACAGACCCAAGGTATGCTCCCGGAGGGGGAACCCACACCGTTTAAAAAAAAAAAATTGCCGTGGAGTTCCCCCTTGAGAGCTCATTCTCTGATTTGCCACGGCCAAAGTCGCCTGGCCTGGGGCGACTTAAAGTCGTGTTGTAAGTCGCTCCAAGTCGTGTTGACAAGTCGTGTCCAAGTTGCCTCCAAAAGTCACGTTGGAAGTCGTGTTGCCCTTGTGTGAACCGGCTCTGAGTAGAATCTTGTTATTGAAAAAAAGGTGGTAGGGATGGCTGTACAGGTATCATCAAGCTGTAGAAACATAATCAGGAGAGGTTCATCGGAGTGTAACTTATATTATATATAACTTTGGTATGATATCTTCAGTATACAGAGAGTGATGCTTAGTTGTATTTTGTACTCCTGTGTTACCAAGGAATGTGAAGGCTGAAGAGATGGTGGGATGTGAAGGGGAGAAAAGAAAAGAAAAGAAAGAAGTGAGACGGTTGGGAAGAGGAAGAGTGGAGTTTCTCAGCAGGCAGAATACCGATGGCACATGGTACATCAAATGAAGTTAAATCTCCCCAATGGGACACAGGTGACAAAAAAACCTGACTGTGGTTATAACCCTCCGTTACCCTCTGTCACACGATCCGAAATAAAAAAACATTCAGCCTATAGTTCCACTTTGAGCAGAGAGTTTGTTGACTATTAGGGTGCAGGGGTTCCATGTGTTGTACTTTTCTAAGGTGTTATGTAATCTGAATGAAAAGAGCTTCAACAACTGAAGATCCCTCATTTGGTTAAAGAGATAGAGTTTCCATGTTAATGCAATCAAGCACCATGCTGCAATGAGGGCGTGGGAGGCAAGTTGGCTCAGTGCAAATGATACTTATGGTAAAGTTATCCTAAAAATTAAAAACAAAGTAAGTGCATGAGATCTAAAGAAGAGAGGGTGTTCTGTAATTTGTAGAAGTATATCTTCCACAATGCACCAGAAGGGTTTGTGCAAGTCCAAAAATGTCAAATAAGGAAACCACCTTTTACTTACATCTCCACCTAATTTCAGAGTCAAAGGAGTAAATCAAATTGAGTTGTTCAGGAGTAGAGTACCATCAGGAAAAACATTTCTACGTATTTTCTCTGCATAGGAATCAGATAGAGCTCTTGTTATCCTGTTGCCAAATGGTTTGCCAAGTCGCTAGGGGGAGTCCATGCCAAAGATCTGTTTTCCAAATTCAGTATGTAGCAATCATGTGTAGATGATTCTGTGTGTTAATTAGGATTTTGGAAATTTCTGTAATTAATCATTTACTTGACAGTCTTTTATTGCAAATTATTTTAAAACCATGGGAGCTGAGAATTCAAGTGTTGGTGTGCTTGAAAATATTTTATTTATTACAGGTACTTATTTAGCACCCTCAATTTACACAGATACTGTATATTGTACATGCACATCAGTCCCTGCCCTCATGGAGCTTACAATCTAGTGTCCCTAACTCACATTCATACATACAATACACTTACTAGGGCAAATTTAGACAGGAACCAATTAACTTACCAGCATGTCTTTGGAGTGTGGGAGAATTTTGAAGTACCCTGAGGAAACCCACACAGACATAAGGAGAACATGCAAACTCCAGGCAGGTAGTGCCATGGTTGGAATTAAAACTGATGACCTTAGTGCTGCTAGGCGGAAGTGCTAACCAACTGGGCTGCCCAATAATGGTGTATTTGGAGGTAACAGTAGAATCTTTTGGTTGGAAAAGTGGACAATATGTCCTTGAAGAGGACCAGGAAGTCCCTCACATAAAAAGTATAGTAATGTAGGGTGATGTGGCCCCACAATGTATTTTACGGGTGTAGGTTTCTGAAGGTAGTGGCATGATTGTTTCATATGTAGAATCATGGGCTCGGGCATACAGTAGTTAGAGGTAGGGCTTTAGTCTTTGATTTGTTTGTTTTGTGACCTGATAAATGGTAGTAATGCCCAGTTCCTTATGGAGATTAGGTAGGATGATTAGAGGTTGTGTTAAGGTCAACAAAATGTCGGCAAAATGGGAGAGGTTCACCTTTTTAAAAATCCTTTTTTATGGATACCAGTGTTGCTCATGTTCTCCAGCCTGTCACATCCTGTTTACATGCACATGTTCAGGATTAAGGTACACAGCGAGATGCTCTGTCCTGATGTTACAATGATAGACTATGGTCGCGTACACACGCGCGGACTGTTCGCCCAACTTTGTCCGTCCAACAGTTTCGGCAAACAGTCCGCTCAAAATTAGCATGGACGGACATGGCCACACACGACGAACGAACAGTTTGCTGAAACCGTGCGCGATGACGTGAACGGCACGTACGACGGGACGAAAAATACGACGTCCTATACACTGCATTATAACTTTCGGCGTGTAAATCCTTTCTGAGCATGCGCGGAACTTAGTTTGACGAACAAGCCTACACACGGGCGGACTGTTCGCTGAAACAAGGTTTTAGCGGACAGTTTTTCGGAAATTCCGTAAAACCTTGTTCGTCAAACTGTCCGCTGAAACTGTCCGCTGAAAGCCCACACACGAGCGGACTGTCCGCCCAAACACTGTTCAGCGGACAAAGTTGGGCGAACAGTCCGCGCGTGTGTACGCGGCCTATGTCTGCACAATCTGTGTTATCAGCACAGTCATTTTTAATCTCAACAAGAGGCATCTATGATAGGATGATAATGCAAAAACACAATTGGGGGGCATTTAGATTACAACAGGAAGTGGTTAAAGTGTTACTAAACCCACCCCAGTAGAATCAGTCTGTATATGCAGTAAAGCATGCTTGTTATACTCACTGTGGAACCTAAGGAGTTAATCATCTGCATTGTGTAAAAAAACAAAAAAAAACATTAAAAAAACGGTTTGATCCTGTCTTCTCTGATCCTCCCCTCCTTCCATTGTCCCCAATAATTTCCTGATAACACAGAGTCTATGGAGTCAGTTTGGTGTGTATTGCTAGAGAGGTTTGTTTTTCCCTTGGGAGGATGCATGTGATCAGCACAAGGCCAAGCAGCACTGTCCAGACAGAGGTTCAGGGGTCTTGTGGTCTCATAGAACAAAAATATTACAGTGCACACTTGGAAAATGAACATTTACCTCCAGCAATGCTTTTTAAAAACACCTAGACATTATCAAAAAACTTTATAAAAAAAATATGGGGATTTGGTCACACCATATTGCTATATGGTGCCTAAGCCCACTTACTGCGACAAAGTACACCATGATTAGTGGGTCCTTCACTATCCATAGATTGGGAGATCCTGCTTCTCTGAACCATGGGAGCTATACTCCTCTATATGGGAGAACATGAGATCTCCACCATGACACAGGTGGTCACTAATGAGCGGTACTTACTGAGGGAGTGGGGTGCTCCACCCAGAAGGGTTTGGTCAGAATCCATACAATAGACAAACAAGATATTTGGGGGGCACACCTTAAAAAAATGCATAAAGATGGTGCTGCCATAAGACCATACAACAGAACAAAAATATTACAGCGCACACATGCAAAACTAACATTTACCTCCAGCAAGTTTGTCTATTGTATGGATTCTGACCAAATCCTTTTGGGTGGAGCACCCCACTCCCTCAGTAAGTATCTCTCATTAGTGACCACCTGTGTCATGGTGGAGACCTCATGTTCTCCCATATAGAGGAGTATAGCTCCCATGGTTCAGAGAAGCAGGATCTCCCAATCTATGGATAGTGTAGGACCCACTAATCATGGGGTACTTTGTTGCAGTAAGTGGGCTTAAGCACCATATAGCAATATGGTGTGACCAAATCCCCATATTTTTTTTGATAATGTTTTTTGAAAATGTCTAGGTGTTTTTAAAAAGCCTTGCTCAAGGTAAATGTTAGTTTTACATGTGTGCACTGTAATATTTTTGTTCTGTTGTATGGTCTTATGGCAGCACCATCTTTATGCATTTTTTTAGGGTGTGCCCCCCAAATATCTTGTTTGTGGTCTCATAGGACTGTCAGAAAATTCCTCCTACAAGCTTTACCTAGACTGCTATATACTGCTGATGAGAAAGGGTATTCAGCAGTTTATATTTACTAAAATTGTTGCATTTCCATGTACTGTGAGAAACCATATAAAGTGAATAGAGACTACTTCATGGCAGGAGGACCAGGTATTATTTAATGAATGTTGAATATATAAAAAGGCCAACCAATTTAAGTAAAAAAGGTATTTCTTATATTAGTAGTTGCCAGTGGTCATACCTCCTATAAACTACAGAATGAAAACTTCTCACCAGAGATCTAGACTCTAATGCTCACTCCTATGAAGTTTAATACCACATCTGCAACTTTCTCTACAGTCAGAAATGCAAAGATAAATATTTAAGAAGAGTGATATTTCTGTCTAATGGCTGACCAGAAAACCCAGATCAGATGTAGAGATCAAACTATGTAGAGAAGTAAGAACGTTATTCTATTCATTGACATCTACCAGGAAGATAAATAATACGTTTTGAATGGCCTCCATTCAGTAATTAAAGCGTATCTAAAATAAATATTTTTTTGACTTTAGGTGGCATGGGAAAGCATTCCAACTCCAGTCAAGTTTTTTCATTGTGGAAAGACTGTGTTGATTACTGCAGGCACTACTATCCCCTCCCCCCCTCCACTTCCCCAAACCAGTGAGTTCAGGCTTCTAGTGGTTCATTATCCATTTCATGAACATGATATTTAGGCCAAGACTAGGGAGTCAGTCTCCACTGTAAAAGCTTATATGATAATTACTTTATTGCCATCCCTGTCCGCACTGGGGAGATTCACACTCTCTGTTTGACCTGATGACAACTGTCACTGTGAGGGAAAATTTAACATTTTTAATTTTCACAAGAACAGGAATAGTTTTACACAGTTGTCACTGATTCAGTGAAAACTGTCTTAAAGCAGTAGTAAACACTGCTTTTGAACTTGTACCTAGAAGTAAGCATATAATAAGGCCTACCTGTAGGTACAGTGACTATCTCCTAAACTTGCATTGTTTTTGAGATATTCACACAGAAATCAACCTGTGACACTGAGTATGCTGTCAATTTAGAGCATTGTGCCGTGGCCATGACTCTCGTGCACATTTCGTGGCGTCATCACAGCCCTACCATTCAAATTTCCAGAGCCTGCAAAACTGGAAGGAAGCCAGGTGAAGATGGGAGCGCTGATAGGAGCTTCGTTTTAAGGTAAGTCTAGCATAGTATGCTAGTACAGTGTTAGTAAACTCCTTTGCAAAAACCAAGGAGTTTACTAACACTTTAACCCTTTCACTGCCAATTCAGGACCTACAGAAGTGCCTGCAGGTGGCCAAATGATAACGATGTATGGACCTCATTTCTCCCTCTCCTATAAATTTGTGGTCACGTCAGTGACCATAAGCTTATATCAGATTTGTTTAACAGAATCTGCTGAATGATTCTATAACTTTGATCAGTGGATTTCAACCGCTGATCAGAGTTTTTAACTCCTAATATGATCGCCCCCCACCCATGCCATCTCTTCCCTGCCCCCTACTTCTCCATCCCCGCTGCTCTCTTCCACCTAAAACTGCTACCCCCACTCTCCTTTCCTCCTTTCCTAACCTCTTCACCCCACTTCTTCCCCCTCAGCACTGAATTACTGGATCCCTGCAACCCCCATCATTAGCCGGCATCCCTCCTTTGCCATTTCCGACAGCTTCAGGTGCTGCATGGGCCCCAGATGTGTCCCCCCCACTGGTCAGATTGCCCCCTGTACTGCCGCCAAACCCCCAAACCATGGTCGCTCCAAGCAGCACCTTTCCTTCCCTCCTGCCGCTTGCATCTTCTCCCTGCACTGAGCTGTCAAGCTGGGGATCACGGCGGGGGGGGAGTGGTTGTGGGTGGGGGTGAAGTTGGGGTTTGGGGGGGCTTGGTAAACATGTGTAATCACAAGTGGTACAATGTATCAGACTGTCAATTTATGAATGAATGAGAAATCTCTATACAGATTTCATTCATTTATATAAAGTGCTACAGAGAAAGGGACTATCTTCAGTCCCTTTTCTGTCTAAAAAAAAAGATATGGGGGTCTGCTTAGACCTCTGATATCTCACCAAAGACCCCCCACCAAAAAAAGCAATTTATTAATTAATTTTAAAAAATTAAAAAAAATAAAAATGCAATACTCTGCTCCCCAAGCCAAACCTTTTCCCTTTTCAAGCCAATTAGAGCCTCAGGCTTTAATCATGTGGCTTGAAAAAAAAAAATCTCATACAGACGTATGAGTTCGGCACCCTGTAGAGGGGCGGTGCCCATAATGGACCGGCCGCTCCTCGTAAGACCCCTTTCACATGGAGCGAACTCTGTCAAGCAGATTTGCCTGCTCAGCGGGGGATCTGTCTACTGATCTCCACTGAGCAGGCGGATGACAGGCCTGTGTTCACACCACTGATGCAGAGACACAGCCCGCTGTTCTCTATGGGGCAGTCAGATGAGAACGGACCGCCTATCCAGTTCCATCAGATACCATCCTATCCAATCTGCTAGATGGATGGGGAATGGGATCATCCCTCTGTTTTTAGTAGACTGGATCGAATGCAGATGGGTGTAAACAGATACATGTCCATTTACAGTAGCCTCTTCATAGAGAACAATGGGTGGTCCAATTGGGCCCACCTGAAAAATGGACAGGTAGATCTGATTGGTGTGCTTGTGTGAAAGGGGCCTAAAGCCTTGTTCACACAGGGCATATGTTGTGTTTATGTACACTATTATTGATTTTAGTGTACTTTTATTATATATTGTTTTGATAAAGATTTTCGCAAATATCTCGCTGCCTTAAAAATCAGTAGCACCTCCTTTCTATTCTACTGGCCATGTGCTTTTAGAAAATGTATGGTTTGGGGGGTCTTTTCCAGATTCTAAAAGTTGTAAGTGAAAAATTAAAACCTTCAGATTTTTATTGAAATTTTTGGGTATGTTCAATTTTTACCATTTTGCAAAAAGGCGCAATTCAAAATTTACAAATATTTGTTATTTATTAACTCCATACAAGTTAAGCTTTAGTAGGGATTTAGCAGGAATTTTGTAAAATTAGCTGTGTTTTTATCTGCTACTTTTAGAGTATTTTTGCGAATATATTGGTTTGATAAAAATTTGCGTGAATACCGAGCGGGGGGGGGGGGGGGGGGGGGTCTAAAAAATCAGCATCACCTTCTTTTTATTCTAGAAGTCATGCTTTCAGAAAATATATGGTTTTTGGGGACTTTCACAAATTCTAAAAGCTGTAAGAGAAAATGTAAAACCTTCAGATTATTAGAGAAATGTTGATATTTACATTGCTGCTTATGTTCGATTTTCCCCATTTTGCAAAAAGGCGCAATGTAAAAATTACAAATATTTATTATTTATTAATTCAATACAGGTTAAGCTTTTATACTTAGTAGGAATTTTGTAAAGTTTTGCTGTATATTTATCTGCTAATCATGATATTGTTTTGATAAACATTTGCGTAAATATCATGAGAACTTATAAATCAGTAGCACGTTCTTTTTATTCTACTGGTCATGTGCTTTCAGAAAATATATGGTTTGGTGGGTCTTTTACAAACTTTGAAAGCTATAAGTGAAAAATAAAAAAGCAAATGAAAATGCAAATGCTCTGGCCACCTGAGTGAACAAAATGGAACACAGGGTGTGGCAGCCAAAGGGTTAAAGAGGATTTCTCCTACTTTGAAGTTTTTCTTCCACTTCCTGTTGTGTCTCAGGGACAGCAAGTAAAGAGAAATGTCCCCAGTGGAACACAGGTGACAAAAACAACTTGACAGGATTTTTTTCCCTACATTATCCAAAAATAAAAAGTTCTGGCTTTAGATTTTTTATTTTTTTTTTATCTTTTATTGCATGCAGGTATTTTTGGAAAATTTAATAGGTTTCAAAACGTAAACGGTACATTTAGATATTTATTCAGTGTTGAAAAAAATTAACCCTGAAAACATAAAAAAAAAGAGTTGTTTCCAAATCTCTGAAGGTTCCAACTTATTAACTGGCCTGTGGCTTTTTACCACACACTAGCAGAATATTCCCACCCACAGCTGCCATTGTTACTACAGTTCGGTGCCAGATGCATGTATTTTCTGCTGCATACAAAAGGGAAAAACAAGTACGTAAATTTCTGTACCTGCCAAATGAAAAAAAACTTCAGTTCTGACAAATGAACCTGCTTGTTTTTAAGTGTTGGATTGAAAATTTGTAAAGTTGACACTACGCTCATGAAATAAATTAGCAGTTGTAATGCAACTGATCAATATATACCTGTAATTTTGTATGTATCTTTGAGTATTTATCGTCAATAAAAGTACAGTGGCAGAACTGTGCTTATAAAAGGTTATCGTATATATAGAGAAAGGATTGATAATTGCAATAAAAGTATTTAAACATGGACATCTGACTTTACTGGCATGAAGGGGAACATACACAAAAATGTATAAATGCATACGATATTTTATCACAAATCTAAAAAAACAAAAAAAAGTAATTAAAAACAATTTGTACTTCTTACACAGCTAAATGGCCAACTGCATAATGCTATGTACAGTGCCTTTATAAAGTATTCATACCCCTTGAAATTTTGCACATTTTGTCATGTTACAACCAAAAACGTTGATGTATTTTATTGGGAGTTTATGTGATAGACCAACACAAAGTGGCACATAATTGTGAAGTGGAAGGAAAATGATAAATGTTTTTTAAAATTTGTTACAAATAAATATCTGAAAAGTGTGGCATGCCCTGGTATTTCATCCCCTGATACCCCTAACTTAAATCTTGTGGAGCCAATTGCCTTCAGAAGTCACCTAATTAGTAAATAGAGTCCACCTGTGTGTAATTTAATCTCAGTATAAATACAGCTGTTCTGTGAAGCCCTCAGAGGTTTGTTAGAGAACCTTAGTGGACATACAGCATCATGAAGGCCAAGGAACACACCAGACAGGTCAGGGATAAAGTTGTAGAGAATTTTAAAGCAGGGTTAGGTTATAAAAAAATATCCTAAACTTTTAAAACTTATCTCATGGAGCACTGTTCAATCCATCATCTGAAAGTGATGGCACAACTGCAAACCAACCAAGACATGGCCAGCAACCTAAACTGACAGGCCAGGCAAGGAGAGCATTAATCAGAGAAGCAGCCAGAAGGCCCATGGTAACTATGAAGGAGCTGCAGAGATCCACAGCTCAGGTGGGAGAATCTGTCCATAGGACAACTATTAGTCATGCAATCCACAAATCTGGGCTTTATGGAAGAGTGGCAAGAAGAAAGCCATTGTTGAAAGAAAGCCATATGAATTCCTGTTTGCAATTTGTGGGAAGCCATGTTGGGGACACAGCAAACTTGTGGAAGAAGGTGCTCTGGTCAGATGAGACCAAAGTGGAAGTTTTTGGCCTAAAAGCAAAACGCTATGTGTGGCAGAAAACTAACACTGCACATCACCCTGAACACACCACCCCCATTGTGAAACATGGTGGTGACATCATCAGATCATCAGGTTGTGGGGATGCTTTTCTTCAGCAGGGACAGGGAAACTGGTCAGAGTTGATGGGAAGATGGATGGAGCCAAATACAGAGCAATCTTGGAAGAAAACCTGTTAGAGTCTGCAAAAGACTTGAGACTGGGGCGGACTCTGCAAAAGACTTGAAACTGGGGCGGAGGTTCACCTTCTAGGACAACGACTCTAAACATACAGCCAGAGCTATGGTTTAGATCAAAGCATATTCATGTGTTAGAATGGCCCAGTCAAAGTCCAGACCTAGATCCAATTGGAAATTAGTGGCAAGACGTGACATTGCTATTCACAGACACTCTCCATCCAATATGACCAATCTTGAGCTATTTTGCAAAGAAGAATGGGCAAAATGTCACTCTCTAGATGTGCAAAGCTACCTAAAAAAGACTTGCAGCTGTAATTGCAGGGAAAGGTGGCTCTACAAAGTATTGACTCAGGAGGGCTGAATACAAATGCACGATAAAATGTCATCCCAGAGAAAAGATGCTACCATCTTTGGAGGGGATGTAATCTAAAACTAACTGCAGGACATCAGCAGCTGTGAGATGTAAAAATATTGAAGAAAAGGTCAAAACAAGTATTTAGTTTAAAATTAAAGCATGGCCAAAATGTATAAAGTAAACCATGTACAATTGTACCATAACTGTTCTCCAGTTAACTCTTGGGTCAGCTTGGCAATATACACCCTTGCCATAAAGTAAGTTAGCTCTAATGATGTGTGCCCCATCTTTGGCTCTTTTAAATGAATACATGACACTCTGTGATTGGAGTAGTGTAGATGAACATGTAAGGGGCGGTGGGTGACATTCCTCGAGTTCCCATGTTGGGTGCCAAATGTGGGTCACATAGGAGGTCTATCCTGGGATGGTATCAGACTTCTACGTACCTGACCGGTGAGTCCATTTGGGCAGAGGATGGTGTCCCTTACGTGTCTGACTCATGGGCCCTGGTAAAATAAACAGGAGGCTCGGGAGTGTGGAATGGTATGAGAGCCTGATAGTAGGATCCAGATGCTGGATGGGTAGACAGTCCTACAACAGCTGATATGAAGGCTGGGATACAGGCAAACAGGTGCTGAACAGGAGCAGAACAGGGTTCGGCAACAGGCGGGCAGCGAAGTATAGAGGAGCAGGTAGAAGCAGAGTCAAACAGGCCAATGTCAGGTGCAAGCAGAAGTCAGGGGTATCCGAGTAGCAAGCCGGTCGTCAGGAGATCAGGAACACTGGTACGGATAACAGGAGCAAGGCACAGGGGAGTTTATGATCAGGCAGCCCCAAGCAGAGTGCACAGCTAACCTAAATAGGCCGATTGGCGCCAAACGCTGCGCACGTGTGCACGCCGACATGCACAGGCACAAGCACACACGCCAAGATACAAGCAAGCACAGGATTGTGCACATCAGAGCCCACAGAGGCACGCACACCAGCGTGCACAGGAACGCGTGTGTCAGCACGCACAGGCGCACACCAGAGCGGCCAGCACATCGTCCACTAGGGTAAGCTCTCTGACAGATGGGTTCTTCTGGGCTACCCTAGGCATCTGTAACAGGATCACTTTACTACACAAGGGGTACCTTTACTTCTGTGCCATTTTTATCAGTTCCCTGGGACAAGGCTCAGGACACCCTGAGGGAATACTTGACCTTACAGCAGGGATCTGCTTTTAGAGATGAACGTATACCATGTACAATTGTACCATAACTGTTCTCCAGTTAACTCTTGGGTCAGCTTGGCAATATACACCCTTGCCATAACTTGCATTTAGAAGGGACATGCTGAGCCTTGTCCACATCCACCTGTTCAGCATATCACTGCTACTTCACTCCCAGTAATGATATGGGGTCCCACTGTGCACCTTGCGCAGGCTCCATGTGTGCACTTCCTTAACTCTTGCTCTCCTGTACCTGTGCAAAGCATGGGAACCTGTGCAGAGCTGATCTGCTCCTACTGCTATGGGAGATGGATCACTCATGGAGAGAGTGCTGACAACAAATCCCTTGCTGTAAGAGGATGTCTCACTCATCACAGGAAGATGCTTCATGTCAGGCTGCTTGGTAAACCTCCATTATCCCATGGTAACCACTTGTATCTTCACACTGTAATAACTCCTTGTACATATGTCTTCAACCCCCCCCAAAGTACTTTAGTGACCTAAGCTATTAAAATGTGCCGGTTTCTTGCATTATATACCTTGAGTAACTTTAGACCAGATGGAAATAAGGTTTCAAAGCTTTAGTTGTAAAAGCGCAAAAAAAAAATTAAAGTCCAACATTCGAGAACAGTCCTTTTCCTACATCCCAAATTCTAACTTAGGCTACATGCTGCCCCTGCATACCTGCAAATATAGAGCCTATGTTTAATAAAAGGGGGTCCATTATTGGCATTCCCCAGTGGCTGTTGTCATCTTGGACAAACCCTGGGTCCCAATGACCTCCTACATCATGGAAGTTGCAGAATTTAGCGACATTCTCTCACATCTCATTAGTGCGGCTCTCTGACTCTCTGCTCTGGACCACTGTCCCTCTATATTTTTCTGGATCAGTGGATTGGACCCCAAAAAAATGCACCACACAAAGGAACCGGGAAAAACATTAACTCTCACCCTCTCGTCCAGAGCAGCACCTAACTAACACCTAAATTTAGTTTTAGTGAGACTCTGTCAAAAGGTTTATCATGTCTAAAGGGATTTAGAACCTGCCACCTTCCTCTTTAAAACCCTACAAGTTTAGCAGCTGATTGATAACAAGGCCAAAAAAACAACAGTTTTACCTGGTGCCTTGCTTTTTAGATTTGTTCTTAGGGTTATTTGGATTGCTGATTCAGAAAATCGCCATCAAATTTATATAATTTTGTAGTCAGTTTTTGAAAAGATCTTGCTGATTAACATGTTCTTCTGTTACTGAGGCCGCGTACACACGGGCGGATTGTCTGCCCAACTAAGTTCGGCAGACAATCCGACAGACAGTCCGTTCAAAATTAGCATGAACGGACTTGACCACACACGATGAGCAGACAGTCCGCTGAAAGCGTGCGTGATGACGTGTACAGCACGTACGACGGGACTAGAAAAACAACGTCCTATACACTGCAATGCAACCTTCGGCCGTGTAAATCCTTTGTTCGTCAGACTGTCCACTGAAAAAGTCAGCTGAAGCCCACACACGAGCGGATTGTCCGCTGAAACACTGTTCAGCGGACTAAGTTGGGCAGACAATCCGCCCGTGTGTACGCGGCCTGAGTTTGTGTTTTTGAATACAAGGTAGCAGGTATACAGAGAGTTTTTACATACTTCCAACTGTAATTTTCATTGGAAACATTTGGATTCTAAAGTGTAAGTTATTAGCTGTATTATAGTTATGATCGTATAAGTGTGTGTTTATTGATATTCATATTGTTTCATTTTTGCAGATCAAGCACCTTAGATGTTATGGCTACTTTTTATGTGTTTCTTTCATGCTACTATTAAAAACGCTACAGTAAAATATCCTGATTTTTGACAGGTGACCAGAGTGAAGAGTGGTATATGTGTGTATACTGTATCTCAAAACATAGAGATTTTTGGAATCAGTGGATTACATATAAGTCTATGTCAGGAGTAGTGATGGACGAACGTTTCGCCCGGCGGTCGTTTCGCGGCGAATTTCCGACATTCGCGGTCCGCGCGTTCGAACGCCTTTTTCCGTCGTTCGCCGCGGCGGACTTACGTGTTTAATGTATACAAGAACTTTAACCTTTGGTGACACGTTTATCATGTGATACAGGACAGCCAATTGAGACATGACAGCACATGGACACTTGGACATTCCCCCTAACCTATAAATACACCCGATCCGGTGGCCATTTTACATTCTTTCTTCTGTTACGATAGGGACAGGTTCCTGTGTGGAGTAGGGAGAGATAAACCACTAGCTATTTGGTACACAAAAGTTCTTTTCAGGACTGGTATAGGTGTTAGGTGTTGATAGGTTTGCTGTGCTGCTGATTCTTGCAGCAGCCTGAGTGTCTTTTGTTAGTTTAGAGAAAGGGAAAGGACGGTGTATGCTACAGGGACAGCCAGATTAGTCTTTCATCATCATCATCATCATCATCATCATTAGCTGTTACTATCAAGGTCCACAAAAGAGCTGTTCCAGTAACCACTAATCGTTCCAGCCTACTCTTTTTTTGCCAATTTGTATAGGGACAGGAAGGAAGCAGTGTTGTCAGGCAGTGAGGGTAATTTTAAAGACTTGCTGTTATTATTAGTTCCACAAAGGTTCTTTTCAGGACTGGTATCAGTGGTACAGTAATAGGCTTGTACATGTATAATATTCTTTCTTCCAAATATAGAAAGGATATTATACTTGACTGCTGCCCTTCTGCTGCAGTCTGCTAAACATTCACAACTCACTTGTTCCACAAAAGTTCTTATAAGGACTGGTAACTTGGTATAGGGTGCTACGGTACATAGGCTTGAGTGCGGTACAGTCTGCTGTTCTGTAAGGACCGCTATCGGTCCACAATAGATAGGGTTGACGTGCACCACTGCTGACCGCTGCCCTATACTGCAGCAGTCCTTCAGCGGTATAGGGACTGACGTACAGTCTGCTAAACACTAATACACAACCTGCTTGGTCCACAAAAGTTCTTATAAGGACTGGTAACTTGGTATAGGGTGCTACGGTACATAGGCTTGAGTGCGGTACAGTCTGCTGTTCTGTAAGGACCGCTATCGGTCCACAATAGATAGGGTTGACGTGCACCACTGCTGACCGCTGCCCTATACTGCAGCAGTCCTTCAGCGGTATAGGGACTGACGTACAGTCTGCTAAACACTAATACACAACCTGCTTGGTCCACAAAAGTTCTTATAAGGACTGGTAACTTGGTATAGGGTGCTACGGTACATAGGCTTGAGTGCGGTACAGTCTGCTGTTCTGTAAGGACCGCTATAGGTCCACAATAGATAGGGTTGACGTGCACCACTGCTGACCGCTCACCTATACTGCAGCAGTCCTTCAGCGGTATAGGGACTGACGTACAGTCTGCTAATCACTAACACACAACCTGCTTGTTCCACAAAAGTTCTTATAAGGACTGGTAACTTGGTATAGGGTGCTACGGTACATAGGCTTGAGTGCGGTACAGTCTGCTGTTCTGTAAGGACCGCTATCGGTCCACAATAGATAGGGTTGACGTGCACCACTGCTGACCGCTGCCCTATACTGCAGCAGTCCTTCAGCGGTATAGGGACTGACGTACAGTCTGCTAAACACTAATACACAACCTGCTTGGTCCACAAAAGTTCTTATAAGGACTGGTAACTTGGTATAGGGTGCTACGGTACATAGGCTTGAGTGCGGTACAGTCTGCTGTTCTGTAAGGACCGCTATAGGTCCACAATAGATAGGGTTGACGTGCACCACTGCTGACCGCTGCCCTATACTGCAGCAGTCCTTCAGCGGTATAGGGACTGACGTACAGTCTGCTAAACACTAATACACAACCTGCTTGGTCCACAAAAGTTCTTATAAGGACTGGTAACTTGGTATAGGGTGCTACGGTACATAGGCTTGAGTGCGGTACAGTCTGCTGTTCTGTAAGGACCGCTATAGGTCCACAATAGATAGGGTTGACGTGCACCACTGCTGACCGCTCACCTATACTGCAGCAGTCTTTCAGCGGTATAGGGACTGACGTACAGTCTGCTAATCACTAACACACAACCTGCTTGTTCCACAAAAGTTCTTATAAGGACTGGTAACTTGGTATAGGGTGCTACGGTACATAGGCTTGAGTGCGGTACAGTCTGCTGTTCTGTAAGGACCGCTATAGGTCCACAATAGATAGGGTTGACGTGCACCACTGCTGACCGCTCACCTATACTGCAGCAGTCCTTCAGCGGTATAGGGACTGACGTACAGTCTGCTAATCACTAACACACAACCTGCTTGTTCCACAAAAGTTCTTATAAGGACTGGTAACTTGGTATAGGGTGCTACGGTACATAGGCTTGAGTGCGGTACAGTCTGCTGTTCTGTAAGGACCGCTATCGGTCCACAATAGATAGGGTTGACGTGCACCACTGCTGACCGCTGCCCTATACTGCAGCAGTCCTTCAGCGGTATAGGGACTGACGTACAGTCTGCTAAACACTAATACACAACCTGCTTGGTCCACAAAAGTTCTTATAAGGACTGGTAACTTGGTATAGGGTGCTACGGTACATAGGCTTGAGTGCGGTACAGTCTGCTGTTCTGTAAGGACCGCTATCGGTCCACAATAGATAGGGTTGACGTGCACCACTGCTGACCGCTGCCCTATACTGCAGCAGTCCTTCAGCGGTATAGGGACTGACGTACAGTCTGCTAAACACTAATACACAACCTGCTTGGTCCACAAAAGTTCTTATAAGGACTGGTAACTTGGTATAGGGTGCTACGGTACATAGGCTTGAGTGCGGTACAGTCTGCTGTTCTGTAAGGACCGCTATCGGTCCACAATAGATAGGGTTGACGTGCACCACTGCTGACTGCTGCCCTATACTGCAGCAGTCCTTCATCGGTATAGGGACTAAGAGTTTTGTCACAGGGTCATTTAAAAAATGACAGGCAGAGGAAGAGGCAGGCCCTTCCGCAGGGGTGGTAGGGGTAGGGCAGGAGCAACAGGCTTGAGCCAAAGTGGGAAGTTGCAGAAGGTGCGTTCAATTACTTTAAAGGATGCACCAGACTTGGTTGAGTGGCTCGCTCAGCCTTACTCTTCTGCACCCTCCTCATCCTCTCGATCTGCACCCTCTTCTTCACTCTCTGCTATGTGCACCCCCAAAGACACTACCACCAACAACACGACCACCACCACCACCACCACATACCTTCCGCTTGAGTCACTGGAATTATTTTCCGATCCATATCAAGAGGACATTTCTGATGCGCAGCCACTCTTGGTATTGGATCAGGAAGAGGAGGTAGCAACAAGCGCTACTCAGCAGTCTGACGACAGTACCCAGATCAGCCCAAGGAGGAGGTTGGTCCCCGGTGTTGCTGCCTACTCCGAGATCTCTACTTATAGCGGTGGGGAAGGTGACGTTGATGATGACGTGTCTAGTGATGTCACGTGGGTGCCCACAAGAGAGGAAGAGGAGGGGAGTTCAGAGGGAGATATGGACCAGCAGATAGGGAGGAGAAGCAGCAATGACTTACATTGCACAGCAGGGACAAAGCAGACTGCAAATGTATCAGGAGCGAGTCATCGACCATGTACGGTCACATCTGGCGCTCCCAGGACACCGGCACATGGCTCCGCAGTGTGGGCTTTTTTTAACGTGTCCGCTGCTGACAATAGCGTTGCCATCTGCAATCTTTGCAGTCAACGCGTTAGTCGCGGTAAGCCCAATACTCACCTAGGGACGACCGCCTTAAGAAGGCACATGAGCAGCCATCACCGAGCCCAGTGGGAGCAACGGAACACACAAAGCCACACTGCAGGCTCTCACCGTCCAGCCTCGTCTTCTACTTCTCCTTCTCCTCTCTCCTCACAATTGTCCTCCACTCCACCTTCCATCACGCCAAGCTCACATTTTTCTGCAAAAAGGCAGGCTTCCGTGGGCCTAATGTTTGAGCGTAAAAAAATGATGACGCCGGATAACCCTCTTGCCCAACGGTTGGCGGCTGGCTTGTCAGAACTCATAGCCCGCCAACTACTGCCATATAAACTGGTGGACTCGGAGGCCTTTCGCAAATTTGTGGCCATTGGAACACCACAATGGAAGGTCCCAGGAAGGAAGTATTTCTCAGAGAAGGGCATCCCAGAGCTATATGGCCATGTTCAGCGGCAAGTGAATGTATCTCTGGCACACAGTGTCGGTGCCAAGATACATCTGACCACAGACACGTGGTCTAGCAAACACGGTCAGGGAAGGTATATCAGTTTTACTGCCCACTGGGTGAACCTTCTGACGGCCGTCAAGCATGTAACCCGTGGCACCCGTGTAGATTTGGTTTTACCGCCACGGATTGCATGCAGGCCTGACTCTTCTTCTCCTCCTCCTACTCCATCCTCCTCCCTCTCCTCCTCAGCTGCCTCCTCCTTTTCCGCTGCTAGCGTCTCTTCCGCTGCACCGCCCAAGCTCCCCAGAACCTATTCCACATGCCAGGTGAGACGTTGCCATGCCGTGCTGCGTCTGTTGTGCCTGGAAGCAAAGAGCCACACTGGCCCGGCACTCCTTTCAGCTTTGCGTTCACAGGCAGATGAGTGGCTAACACCGCTCAATTTGACAGTTGGTAAAGTGGTGTGTGACAACGGTGCCAATCTGCTTAGCGCATTGAAACAGGGCAAAATCACGCACGTGCCGTGCATGGCACACGTCTTAAACTTGGTCGTGCAGCGATTCCTTGTCAAATACCCTGGGGTCCAGGACATCTTGCGGCAGGCAAGGAAAATCTCGGCCCATTTCAGAAGATCTTACACGGCCATGGCTCGCCTTGCTGACATTCAGCGGCGACACCATCTGCCGGTCAGACGTCTTATTTGCGATTGCCCGACGCGATGGAACTCAACCTTCTATATGCTTGATAGGCTGCTCCAGCAGAAACGTGCAGTTAACGTCTACCTGTATGAACTCTGCGAAAGAAACGGTTCTGGGGAGCTGGGTTTTTTTTCACCGCGCCAGTGGCTGCTCATGCGCGACACATGCAGACTTCTGCGGCCATTTGAGGAGATCACCAAACTGGTCAGTCGCAGCCATGGCGCCATCAGTGACATGGTACCTTATGCCTTCTTTCTGGAGCGTGCATTGCGTCGTGTCATTGATCAGGCTGTGGAGGAGCAGGAGCGGGAAGATGAGGAAGTCGCAATGCTGGATGAATTCCCAGGGGGGGCTACTCTATCTGAGACAAGTCAACAACAGGAGTCTGATGAGGAGTCAGAGGAGGATGGTGCCGGGGCGGATGAGCAGGAGCAAGAAGAGCATGCTTTAAACCTTTCTGGGATCCCTGTTGTGCGAGGATGGGGAGAGGAGAATGAAGAGGACGACATTATCCTGGATGATGAGCAGGAGCCAGGCCACCACACCGCTTCCACTTTAGTGCAAATGGGGGCCTTCATGCTCCAGTGTTTTAATAGGGACCCCCGTATAAAAAGCATGAGGGTCAAGGACCAGTACTGGGTGGCAACGTACTTAGACCCCCGGTACAAACACAAAATGGCGGAAATGTTACCGCCGTCGCAGAGGGCTGTCAGAATGCAGCACTTCCAGGCCTTGCTTCGAGAAATGCTGCATTCTGCTTTTGCGTGCGCTGGCAGAGGAGCAATTCCCACTCCCAGAGAAGGATTTGCGGGTACCAATCCAACAGCGCCTGCAAGAAGAGGCCGGTTTGAAGATGTGTTGGTGACTTCGGATATGAGGTCATTCTTTCAGCCGACCCATCGACAGGTGTCATCCGGATCCAGCATCAGGGAACGCCTAGACCGTCAGGTGTCCGACTACATTGGGTTAACGGCCGATGTGGACGCTCTGAGGAGTGATGAACCCCTAGACTACTGGGTGGGCAGGCTTGACCTCTGGCCAGAGCTTGCCCAATTTGCAATCGAACTGTTGGCTTGCCCCTCATCCAGTGTCCTGTCCGAAAGGACGTTCAGCGCAGCAGGGGGGATTGTGACCGATAAGCGTACTCGCCTAGCTCACGACAGTGTTAACTACCTCACATTTCTAAAAATGAATGAGGCATGGATCTCGGAGGAATTCAACACATGTGACCAGTAGACCATGTATATGTCTATAAACAATTTTTTTAATCAAGCACACAGACCTTCTTAATTCATTTGGCTCACTTCCTTGACCCAAAAAAGCACACCGTACTATATGCCCCTACCCTCCTCTTTGAAGAGGTTGAGCGGTGTCATATTTCTACTGGGGCTGCTTATGATATCCCTGTGCTGTGCTGACTTCCTCCTGGGGGTTCTTATTATGAAGGGATCACACTATCCCTGTGCTGACTTCCTCCTGGGGGTTCTTATTATGAGGGGATCACACCATCCCTGTGCTGTGCTGACTTCCTCCTGGGGCTGCTTACGGTGCTGCTGTCAGTGCTGTATGTCACGGTGCTGCTGTCAGCGCTGTATGTCACGGTGCTGCTGTCAGCGCTGTATGTCACGGTGCTGCTGTCAGCGCTGTATGTCACGGTGCTGCTGTCAGCGCT
The DNA here is from genome assembly GCF_037356315.1 of Lithobates pipiens. Classification (NCBI taxonomy): domain Eukaryota; kingdom Metazoa; phylum Chordata; class Amphibia; order Anura; family Ranidae; genus Lithobates; species Lithobates pipiens. The sequence goes on from NW_027507748.1 coordinate 178,318,870, forward strand.
GTATGTCACGGTGCTGCTGTCAGCGCTGTATGTCACGGTGCTGCTGTCAGCGCTGTATGTCACGGTGCTGCTGTCAGCGCTGTATGTCACGGTGCTGCTGTCAGCGCTGTATGTCACGGTGCTGCTGTCAGCGCTGTATGTCACGGTGCTGCTGTCAGCGCTGTATGTCACGGTGCTGCTGTCAGTGCTCTGTATTACGGTGCTGCTGTCAGATGCCTCTATCACGGTGCATGTGTCATTCCGGTATGTCACGCTGCTGGTGATCATCTCCTGCACCCTCTTCTTTGCCTACCCTGGTCCCTGACCTTCCCTCTCCTCCATTGCCTTCATTAGCTCCATAGTCCTGAATTGTTAGAACAATTTCCCAAATAAAATAAAAATGCTTGTAGTTATCGATCCCAAATTCACCTCATACATGTATTATGTCATTGTCCAGATGGTGGGACTACGTTTTACCCCCTAATAATTACCACGTGGCCGCAAATTCGACATGAAGGTTTGCAAAGTTCGCCTCCCATTGAAGTCAATGGGGCCCGCGGCGAACGTTCGGTTTCGCGAACGTTTGGGTCCGTTCGCATTTCGCTTTCGCGAAACGTCCCGTCGGAAGTTCGTCCATCACTAGTCAGGAGTGTGTAATGCTCCTGCTCCTCATTCCAGAATCCTGGTTTTGGTTGTGGCATTCTTTTTTATCTGTCCACCTGCAAGGTGATTGATGTGGCCAGTCTCTGGGGAGAGACCAAACCTGATTTAACCACTTTCAGACCGGACCATTTTGCTGGTAAATGACCAGAGGTCTTTTTACACTTTGGCACTGCGCTGCTTTAACTGGTAATTGCGCGGTCATGCAATGTTGTACCCAAACAAAATTTGCGTCCTTTTCTTCCCACAAATAGAGCTTTCTTTTGATGGTATTTGATTGCCTCTGCGATTTTTATTTTTTGCGATATAAACGTAAAAAGACCGCAAATTTTGAAAAAAAATGATATTTTCTACTTTTTGTTATTAGAAAAATCCAATAAACTCAATTTTAGTCATACATTTAGGCCAAAATGTATTCAGCCACATGTCTTTGGTAAAAAAAAAGTCAATAATTGTATATTTATTGGTTTGCGCAAAAGTTGTCACATCTACAAACTAAGGTACGTTTTCTGGAATTTACGCAGCTTTTAGTTTACGACTGCCTATCTCATTTCTTGAGGTGCTAAAATGGCAGGGCAGTACAAAACCCCCCCAAATGACCCCATTTTGGAAAGTAGACCCCCTAAGGAAATTGATAAGAGGCATGTTGAGCCCATTGAATATTTTATTTTTTTGCCTCAAGCGATTGAATAATGACAAAAAAAAAAATTTTTTTTTTTTTTTACACAAAGTTGTCACTAAATGATATATTGCTCACACATGCTATGGGCGTATGTGAAATGACACCCCAAAATAAATTCTGCTGCTTCTCCTGAGTATGGGGATACCACATATGTGGGACTTTTTGGGAGCCTAGCCGCGTACGGGGCCCCGAAAACCAAGCACCGCCTTCAGGCTTTCTAAGGGCGTAAATTTTTGAGTTCACTTCTCACTACCTATTACAGTTTTGAAGGCCATAAAATGCCAAGATGGCACAAAACCCCCACAAATGACCCCATTTTAGAAAGTAGACACCCCAAGCTATTTGCTGAGAGGCATGTTGAGTTCATGGAATATTTTATATTTTGCCACAAGTTGCGGGAAAATTACAAACTTTTTATTTTTTATTTTTTTTTAACAAAGTTGTCACTAAATGATATATTGCTCATGCATGCCATGGGCATATGTGAAATGACACCCCAAAATAAATTCTGCTGCTTCTCCTGAGTACGGGGATACCACATATGTGGGACTTTTTGGGAGCCTAGCCGCGTACGGGGCCCCGAAAACCAAGCACCGCCTTCAGGCTTTCTAAGGGCGTAATTTTTTGATTTCACTCCTCACTACCTATTACAGTTTTGAAGGCCATAAAATGCCAAGATGGCACAAAACCCCCACAAATGACCCCATTTTAGAAAGTAGACACCCCAAGCTATTTGCTGAGAGGCATGTTGAGTCCATGGAATATTTTATATTTTGCCACAAGTTGCGGGAAAATTACAAACTTTTTTTTTTTTTTTTTTTTTTTCACAAAGTTGTCACTAAATGATATATTGCTCACGCATGCCATGGGCATATGTGAAATGACACCCCAAAATAAATTCTGCTGCTTCTCCTGAGTATGGGGATACCACATATGTGGGACTTTTTGGGAGCCTAGCCGCGTACGGGGCCCCGAAAACCAAGCACCGCCTTCAGGCTTTCTAAGGGCGTTACAGTTTTGAAGGCCATAAAATGCCAAGATGGCACAAACCCCCCCCAAATGACCCCATTTTGGAAAGTAGACACCCCTAAATTTAGGGGTACACTAGTGAGACTAGGTAATAAATGGCGGGTGCCCTGAAACTATAAAAAAATAACTAACCAATCAGCGTCACCTGTAACAGTTATATGGTGATCACTGGTGAAAGGGTTAACTAGGGGGCAATTAGGGGGCTTTATGCGGTAGTATATGGGGGTCCCTGGCGCTATAAAAAGCTGCAGCGAACCTAAATACCTAGCTGCCTAACTAGCGTCACCTGTGACACTAATACAGCGATCAGAAAAACGATCGCTTATTAGGCTGGGTTCACACTGGAGCGATGCGGGAACGCCACGAATGCGCGGCGGGTTCCCGCATCGCATGCCTCCCGGCGGCAGTTCACACTGCCCTATGCGAACTGCTGGGAGTGTCAGTGAAATGTTACTGACACCCCCAGATCAGTTCGCATATCGCAGTGCGATCTGCAAACTCGGATCGCATGGTGTGAACACCCATGCGATCCGATTCTGCTGCGGGCCAAAAAAAGGGTCCCGTGCGAATTTGCGGCGGGTGCGGCGGGTGCGGCGAATGGCTGAACTCGAATCGCACAGAGATCGGATGTGATTTGCACTGCAGTGCGGTGCGAATCACATCCGTTCTCATAAACCGCTGCAATGTGAACCCAGCCTTAGTGACACTGGCGACGGGGGGTGATCACGGGGTTAAACCTTTATTGGGGGGGTTAGGGGGGTACCTTAGAACTAAAGGGGGCTAACCCTAACTGCCCTAACAGTTATTAGTCACAAATGACACCCGCCGGGTGATCAGGGGGTTAAACCTTTATTAGGTAATAAATGGCGGGTGCCCTGAAACTATAAAAAAATAACTAACCAACCAGCGTCACCTGTAACAGTTATATGGTGATCACTGGTGAAAGGGTTAACTAGGGGGCAATCAGGGGGCTTTATGCGGTAGTATATGGGGGTCCCTGGCGCTATAAAAAGCTGCGGCGAACCTAAATACCTACCTGCCTAACTAGCGTCACCTGTGACACTAATACGGCGATCAGAAAAATGATCGCTTATTAGGCTGGGTTCACACTGGAGCGATGCGGAAACGCCGCGAATCCGCGGCGGGTTCCCGCATCGCATGCCTCCCGGCGGCAGTTCACACTGCCCTATGCGAACTGCTGGGAGTGTCAGTGAAATGTTACTGACACCCCCAGATCAGTTCGCATATCGCAGTGCGATCTGCAAACTCGGATCGCATGGTGTGAACACCCATGCGATCCGATTCTGCTGCGGGCCAAAAAAAGGGTCCCGTGCGAATTTGCGGCGGGTGCGGCGGGTGTGGCGGGTGCGGCGGGTGCGGCGAATGGCAGAACTCGAATCGCACAGAGATCGGATGTGATTTGCACTGCAGTGCGGTGCGAATCACATTCGTTCTCATAAACCGCTGCAATGTGAACCCAGCCTTAGTGACACTGGCGACGGGGGGTGATCACGGGGTTAAACCTTTATTGGGGGGGTTAGGGGGGTACATTAGAACTAAAGGGGGCTAACTCTAACTGCCCTAACAGTTATTACAGTCACAAATGACACCAATGCAAAAAAAAAAAAAAAAAAAAAAAAAATGACATTGGTGTCACTGTGACTGGGGGGCAGGGGTAATTGGGGGGGTGATCGGGGGGTAAAGGGGGGGTGTGAGTGTGCCTGGCATGTTCTACTGTGTGTGTGAGTGTTGGTGCAACTTACTGATCCGCTCTCCTCCGTGTCGGAACGAAAAATACCGACACGGAGGAGAGAATACATCACTTCCTCTCCTGTGTTTACATTACAGGAGAGGAAGTGATGTCACCGGGGATTTCTATTCGTCGGGAGCGATCGCGAGGGGGTGGCCATGAATGAATGGCCGTCCCCTCGTCCGGGATCGCTCCCGAACGAATACCGACCGCCGCAGGCACCGGGCGGGGGCCCGATCGGGCCCCCGACCCGCGGGAGGCAAGGGACGTACATGTATGTCCTTATGCCTGCCCGTGCCATTGTACCGACGTACATCGGCGTGCGGCGGTCGGCAACTGGTTAAGCCAGCCAAGCCTGCAGTTTAATGCTTGTGGTATTGAATTTATTACATGTGCTCCAAGCTCCCTGTTTATCTGCCCTGCTCTGCTAGATTGGATTCCCTCGTTGACGACCTTGAATCAGATATTTACTACTCTTTAAACTCCCTACCTTTTGACTGCGGTTTTGACCCTCACTATTCTGAACCTTGCCTGCCTTATACCTGCACTCTCATTGAACCACTCTGTCTGTCTGCCAACCGCAAGTACCTGCTCAGTTGCTTTGCTCAGTTTGCGCCTGCCCTGGCCAGGCACTAAAACATTGTGTATAAGTCCTGGGGGCAACCGAGTATCGGTAGGCCTGCTTGCCTTATGGGAAAGGGGGCTGCTATAGGTAGAAGCTAGCTATAGTGTCTGACCACCTGCATTAGGGGTAAGTATGACAGTCTAACATTTGAGGCACCAAAATCTGTGTTGGTCTGTCAAAAGTCACTCCCATTCACATTCACCTTGCACATAGACACAGACAAACACATATTTCTTTGGAATAACAAAAGGTAGGAATCTGTAACAAGGTTTGTTAACTTCCCTACAATATACATTGATCAACCAGAGAGAAATGTTTTTTTTCTCAACTAAAGTGGAGTTACTCTTTAAGTTCTGCTTTAAGAAGCTAAAGATCAGCAACACATACTGTTTTAATATGCATTATAATGAACATCGAGAACCTTCTTCATCATTCATTCTCACAGTTTTATCCCCCTAGATTTTACAGTTAATGAACAATGTCAAGGAGAAATAGAGAAAGTGTCTTGTACTCTGTTCGATATGAAATAATGCAGAAAAGTTGTGTTTTAAATTATACCTTTCTTTGGCTAACTCAAGTTATTAAGGATGCAAGCTTTCCTGATCCCTTAAAACCCTTTGTCAGGCTTTAGTCAATCCCCAAAATGTCTAATAATCCTATTGAGGGACACAGCTTCTAGTTAACCCTTTCTTAAAAAACAGGCTATGCCAATCACTACATGCAAACACTGCATGAAATCTCTTCACAGGGCAGTCCACCAAACAATTGATTTTGATTTTGGTTATAGGTAGGGTCTGACAGGCAGATCCAGTCACTGGGTTCCTATAAAGATTGAATGAAAGGTAAGGTCTGGCCCTGCAACTGAACCACAAACCTCTTTGTGCCTAAGTGTAAAACAAATTTTAATGCCCAAGGCCAATTTTGCAACTTTGACATGTGTTAGTAAAACCGTACATATCATCACAACTACTTTGTGCATCGAGGTGGACAAATTGGGCTTTCATTTGGTGGTAAGTGGTAATAGATATCTTCTGATTTTCTTTTATTTTTATTATCAAAAGAAAACTGGCCCAACATAGTAAAAAAAATACATATATTATTTTTAAATGTAGCTGCATATTTCTTGCTACTACTATAACCTACCACCAAAGAACAATCCAAAACATATGTATATGTCATGCCGCGTACACACGGGCGGACTGTATGGCGTACTTAGTCCGTCGAAACACATTTCAGCGGACAGTCCGCTCGTGTGTGGGCTTCAGCGGACTTTTTCAGCGTGCAGTCTGGCGTACTAAGTATTTCGGATTTTTCGAAATTCTGTCCGTCGTACTTTGGTTTCAGCGGACAATCCGCTCGTCAGTAGGCTAGTTCGACGGACTAAGAATGGCGCATGCCCAGAAAGGATTTACACGGCGGAAGGGTGCTTTGCTGTGTATTGGACTTCCTATTTCTAGTCCCGTCGTACGTGCTGTACACGTCATCGCGCAAGCTTTCGACGGACTGTTTGTGCATCCGTGTGTGGTCAAGTCCGTTCAGTCGAAAGTATGACGGACTGTCCGTCGGATTGTATGACGGACTAAGTACGCCATACAGTCCGCTCGTGTGTACGCGGCATTAGTTGTTGTATGTACCCGTAGTACAACCCAGAATAATAGTGCACATTTTGTTTTGTTTTTAATCCTACCTAAAACACACTAACACTAATACTAATAAAAAAAAAAATCCTGTCTAAAAAATACTGACCCTGACATTGATCATTGATCTTGATCTTTGTCCCGGACCTTGATCCAAACATTGACCCTGGTATTTACCTAGATCAAAATCTAGGTATTTTTTATTTTATTTTTTAATTGTTATTATTATTATTATTATTTATTTCTAAACACACTTGTTTTCTATCTCTAAAAGGACAGATAAAGATACATGTATCTTTTTTGTCTATTCACAGAGACAGAAGACACAGGGCAGGCTTCACAGTGACCGCTCACTGTGATAGACAATCAGAGACTGTCATTGCGTTTGGGTGACCTGAAATTGGACTTTCTTGGTCCTGATTGTTAGAACGGGGCCCAGGGCTCTCGGTGAAACCCAAGTCATTGTGCTGGGAAGTACACAAATATGCAGCCCCACTGCAATAACCCCAGTGCAGTTTGTGTGACCGAGGCGCTAAGGGGTTAAACTGGAGGCTATCTTCCACCACAGGATGTTATTAGTCCTCCTGTTGCATTGTTCATAATATAAAATATATTAAAATTCAAAACAATACTCACAATGGCCCCAGGAGGTAAATTAACTTGGGAATGCAAGCATAGAGGCAATACTGGCAGAGTCCCCAAGAGATATAAACAGGCAAAAGATGCTTAAAATCCCTAGCATCCACCAAAATTTAACTTTTGTATAAATAAAACGTAAAATTACATGAAAAAATATAAAATTTACATGATACATGATAGTAATGTGCATTTTGTCCTTACCTTCGCTATACAGTATCTGTAAAGAAATTCTGGATAATATTTTTCATTTATGAAATACTGTATGTGTTTTTCAAACTCCAGAAAATTCCTTTTCCTAATATGACAGATAAATGAGTTTTTAAAGATGATGTCAATATAATTATTGGACTTTTTTTTTTTTGACATGTGTCATCCATTATCTATCATGTAAACATACCCGCTTTACCTAGAACAAAATGATAGCAATGTAAAATAGCTTAGATTTAATAAGAATTGCTTGTTTGGAGACCTCACATCTGTATATAGTTAATTTTTAGGTTTATTTGTTTGGATCAATACGGGATCGGTGCAACGTATAGTACTAGTACTTCAGCTGTAAGACTGCCAATAACTGATGTTTATATTTACTGCTGAAGCTGCAGCAAACCATTAAAAAGTTATGGCTTTGGTAAATAGTTAAAAAAATAAATCCCACCAGCAGAATTATAGTATTTACATTTAGTCGGAAGAGCTAGAAACTGTGTCAGTTAATGGACTGTGTTATGGCACAAGGTAAGTTCTCCCTTGTGAAAACTGGAAATGGCTTGTTCATATGTCTTCACATAGACTCAGGATTCTTCAGCTAATAAAACAGATTATCAAGTGAGAAGTAAATAGACTAATTCAATAAGCCTAATATACAAAAAACAATGAAACACTCTAATCCTAAGTAATGATAAAGCTATTAGCTTTATTTAACAATAATGGAGCTATCATGCTAATGCACTCAGTAGCTAATCTCCAGGCAAATAACTAACTATACCATTCAACTATAAACTTTATATATGATAGCTGCTCTACCTTCAAAAAGGATTGATATTTCTGTCCAGCCTCTCCTGAGCTTTACACAGCCCTGACCGAACGTCTGTCTTTACTCTGCTGCAATAAAGAAATAAAGCCTGGTCACCTCCCTGTCCCCAGCCTGTAACTGGACAATAAAGAAGAAACAGCATAGTGGTGGGTTTGACACTTATTTTTTATTTGTAAGTTCATTACAAGTTTCATTATATGGTTCAAATTAATTTACTGCATGGATGTTAAATTAGATTCAACTAAAATTTTCAAGAGTTAACTTTTAGACCTCACGCACACAGGGTGTTTTAAAAAAATGAGCTGCAAAGCTAGTTCTGATGCCAGGAAAAAAATGCGTTAAAAACATGCTTTTTAGCAGCGGTTTGCATTGGCGTCAATGCGTGTTTAGCCGTGTTAGCACTTAGCAGCGATTTAAACAAGAAAACATAACTCTTCTATTTTCCATGACCAAATTTCCCACAATGGCAAATAAAATATGTTAAATCAGTGCCATTTTGGTTGGTCAGAGAGAGAGAGAAAGAATGAGGAGGGAGCATTTGAGAGTAGCTGTGAGTTTTTTTTAGAGTTTCTTGGAGTTATTTAGAGTTCTTGATTATGAATCCTGATGTCCAGAAAATAGATGAGGCAATCCTGCTGATTGTCTTGACTTGCTGGAGAGGTGTGAGCGAAATTCACCTGAGACCACACTCTGGAACAAGTTAAGAAGTTTTATTTATTTGACTCGTACGAGGAGACAAGTTACAACAAAATGACAGATATTTGCCTATTGGTTTTGACCTCTATATAGTTACATAGTTAGTAAAATTGAATAAAGACATGGGTCCATCCAGTTCAACCTGAGTGAGTGTCTACAATTGTCCCTATCCCTGTACATTGCACACTCACATCAGTCCCTACCTTCAAGGATCCCACAACACAAGGTCCCCATTCATATACTAGGGCCAATTTTTTGGACAGAAGCCAATTAACCTACCTGCATGTCTTTGGAGTTTGGGAGGAAACCCACACAGGCACAAGGAGAACATGCAAACTCCACAAATGACCCGTGCAATAGGGCAGCATACATAGAGTTCAGCCTTATGAGCTCCTATCTGACTTGTCTGTCTAACAATTGTAGAGCTTGCATTTATATACCATATTATAAGCCTTATCTTAATCATCTCTCTTAGATATGATTGGTCGCTAAGATCTACGTCAATGTAACTAACTATAAATCTGACACCTGTTCTGCAACCTGACAAATTTATATGCATTTCAAGGACTTGAGACAATTCTATATAACCTGAATCTATTCTAATCAACTTTCACCCAGTAAACTATAAAAGTATGACAAAGAAGCAGAGAAGTCATCTAAAGTTCAAATTTTTCTATATCTACGAAATAACATATATTGGTTAATATGAAATGTTTCTACTTTTAAGCAATCTTTTGCAAACAAACATAAATTATTATAAAATAAGAATCTAAATTCTCTAACAAGAGGCTCAGGCCAAGGCTGACAAGGATGGACACTTTTATGCAAAACAGTGTGTCACCGGAGGAACGGCTGCTTGTGACACTCAGGTAAGTGACATTTTTTTTATCAGGAAAATGTGTGTGTGTGTGTGTATATATATATATATATATATATATATATATATATATATATATATATATATATATATATATATATATATATTTGAGTTTAGGGTTAGGCTTGGGGGTTAGGACTTAGGGTTGGGTTTAGGGTTAGGTTAGGGGTTAGGGATGGGGGTTCGGGTTAGGTTTATCTCACCAGATGGAGAAATGACATGACAAGATCAATACGTGTGAATTTTTTTGGGATCTTTCCGTAAGTAGCTCTGCTTTCTGTCTTGTTAAAAAATATTTTTTCTTTGAATAATTCATTTCAAATTATGAAATGAACTAATTCCTTTTCAAATTTAAGTCTATTCTTTTGATGTCTCTTATTCCTCTATTGTTAAATGCATATGTGCATACGTTTATCCCACACAAAGGAAAGGGTGTCCTTTTCCTCTCTTACTTCTGCGTGAAATAATGCACATCGCATAGAATGCATTAAGATAAAAATACTTCTGCATTTACAACTCCTTTAAATAGGCAGAATGGGGCCAACCAAGAGGAAATAACAAAAGAGAAGTCTCCAAAAATTAAAGGAGAACCCACAATTAACGCCTGCCTATATGTATAGCGCTACACCTGCAGGAGTCGCTTGTAAGATTGGGTTCTTTGTTCTTTTAGCCTGACTCTGTGAACAAGCTCAGCCCCACTGATACACCTGGTTAAGAAAATGGTTACCAAAATACTATTGGAAACACAAATATAAGCATCCTGCGCACATCTATGCTTCAGTATCAGAAAACAGATGCCAGACTGGTTAGTGTTTAAGAAACTAATTATATTGTCACTGGTTGAAGTAAATTGCCATAAAGAATGAGCAAACAGAGAATTAGTTTAATCACAACTTACTAGACAATGTAATCACTATGTTAGAGCAGCTTAGAATAGAGCTCTGTACCACTAGAATAAACTGAACCTAACAACCAACAAAATCAGCAATGAGCAGTACCATTAGTAAACAGTAATAGCCATGGTGATCAACACTACAATGACATTTCTGTAAGCAGTATGCTATTATAACTAGTTTGGAGTGCACTCTATATGAATGGCTATGATGAAAGATAAGGCTCCCTAAAGAAATACCTCATACTATGGACAATAGGCAAAGTGAAGCAGCTATTTGGGCAGTGAGCAGTCCTTAGGACTAGTTCTTCACCTGGCTATTGTTGGGGCCCAGTCTTTACAACGGGGCACACAAATACAATCCCAATAGAGTCTGCATGCTGTGAACAATTCTGCTAGTCAGATGGCCAGTCCCTATGTACTCTGCTAGCAGTGATAGATCAATGGCAGCAATGCCCTTTCACCAGTCGCAGTGATACAGTAACTTTGGTCACACTGTACAGATGTCAGCTCACTTCTGGATTTGCCTTGAATAACTCTGGTCCTTAGCACCTAGGTTATCAGTGCTCCGATTTTTGTATCAGGCCACAGGCTTGCAGTAGGTTAGTGCACACTCAGGAACAGAGATGTGAGTGTCCTTTTCTCCATGCAGCAAGAGGAAGTCCCCTACTTCTCAACGCCAGAAAATACAGCTCCCCTACCCTCTTTTGGACAGTCTTACCTTGGGCATCGTAGTCCATTGACTTTGACAGCATGATTCCCTATCTGAACCACATCTCCCACCATGCATTGTGGCCTACCACAGAGTCTCCCACATGTCTTCTGATTGTTAGTTACCTATACTGGTTGGGGCAGACAGTGTTCCTAGTTCAGCACAGTGGTTCAGTGAAACATATAGGGCCCTGCAGCACAGCATCCTAACTTGCCTTTGTTATTAGCCAAGCACTGTCCATTCTAACAAATGGTTAAAGGATTAGAGGCTGGGATTCTTCCATTGCATGGGAATTGACTTGGGACAGACTAATTCTAATGTTGTTCAAAAAAAGAAATTGTGACACCATGACACCTTGTCCTGTCAATCATTTAAAAGATAAGACAAAAATAATTTAAAAAATAATTAGGTATGCAGGATTTTTTCAAATCTGACTACAAAAATAGAAAGGCATCTTTCTCCTAGTTGTGGCAGCAAAACCTGTGTTTTTATCAAGCCATATTGGGTCTGTTTTAGCAGCAATAGCAACTAAAAAAGGTTATTTTTTTCTCATTGTTTGGTTAAAAGGGAATTATTATTTTTTTTTTTTAGAAAGACACCTCCCTGTGTCTCTTTTATTTCTGTTGGTGCTGCCAAATAAACTGCAGTGCATTGGCCAGTTTTTACCCACCCATATCTAAGGGCTGTAGCTCTAGTTTTTAAGGAGTACACTTTTCAGAACTTCTCTTAGTTCTGCATTTAGGCCTCTTCCCACATTATGCGAACATGCCCATTCCCAGTCAAGCAACAAGAAATGTATTTTTTATTTTTTAGAAAAAAATGAAAATATTTGCGAACCACTACTTCAGCAAGTCAAAGCAGGCCTAGTACCGCTTGCATGTTGTTGTTAAAACTTTCAAAAAAATACATGTTTTAAGTGAAATTAATCAAATAGAAATAGTTTGGGATCCTGGTGCTTCATAAAGCTAGGTTCCCATCTATGCAGTTGCGGTTGATGTGGTTTTCCAGCACGCATCCCATAGATCCCATCCCATGGTCCCATAGGAAACCATGTTAGATAGACTGTAGTGCGTTTCTGCAAAACCCAATACGCACTAAAAAACACACAGGCCCCTGAACAGTAAAACAGCTGACATACATTTGTGTTAATTAAACATCTCTCATGTGAGCACCTAAGCCAACAGCCGTTTGCCAGAGTTTACTTTCCAAGTTCACCAGCAGGTGATTGGTTGCTAGGTGGTCTTAGCAAAAAATTATTAGCTTCTTAATATGAAAAAATTTCTCCAGCAGCACCCGCTCTCTGTTTAGTGTTGCTCTGTCTCCCGCTCAGCATGCCTGAGTAAGGTAGTAAGGGGGCTGAGCTGGGGAGGGGTGTAATGTGCAGAGGTTCAAAGCTGAGTGGGGCTTTGTACTGTGCAGGGGTGCAGAGCTGGGGGAACTGTGTAATGTATGCAGGGGTGCAGAGCTGCGGAGGGGGGGGTTGTGTAGTGAGCTGGGGGGGTTGTGTAATGTGCAAGCATGCAGAGTTGGAGGTGGGCTGTGTAATGTGCAAGGGTGCAGAGCAGGGGGGCTGTGTAATGTGCAGGGGTGCAAAGCTGGGTGGGAGGGGTTGTGTACTGTGCAGGGGTGCAGAGCTGGGGGAGCTGTGTGATGTGCAGGGGTGCAGAGCTGGGGGGCTGTGTAATGCACAGGGGTGCAGAGCTGGGGGGCTGTGTTATGTGCAGGGGTGCAGAGCTGGGGGGCTGTGTAGTGTGCAGGGGTTCAGAGCTGGGGGAGCTGTGTAATATGCTGGGATGCAGAGCTGGGGGGCTGTGCAATGTGCAGGGGTGTAGAGCTGGGGGGGCTGTGTAATGTGCTGGGATGCAGAGCTGGGGGGTTGTGTAATGTGCAGGGGCGCAGAGCTGGGGGGGGGGGGGGCTGTGTAATGTGCAGGGGTGCAGAGCTGGGGGAGCTGTGTAATGTGCAGGGGTGCAAAGCTGGGGGGGCTGTGTAATGTGCAGGGGTGCAGAGCTGGGAGGGGCTGTGTAATGTGTAGGAGTGTAGAGCTGGGGGGGCTGTGTAATGTGCAGGAGTGTAGAGCTGGGGGGGGGGGGCTGTGTAATATGCAGGGGTGCTGAGCTGGGGGGCTGTGTAACGTACAGCTGTGCAGTTATAGCTGAAGTCCTATAGATTTCTATTAGGTTGCACGTTTTTCTGCATTTTCTCAAAGTGCACCAAAAGTCCTGCATGCTGCATCTTTGGTAAATTCAGCCTCAACGTTCTATGAAGAGAAATGCCACTCACCGGGAGAAAAGAGAAAGAAATGTATTTACATATTTCATAACGTTTAATATCTTTCATATGTGAACTTATTTATTATGAATGTCAGAATGACAGTTATTTATGAATTCCAGGAGGCCAATATTTTACGATAGAGCTGAGTACACTAGAGAACATGGCCTCATATTTGTGTTTGTGTCTCTTTTCAGAAATGTCAAAATAAAAGTATTTTTATGTGTTTCTGCAAATCTTTCTCACTGGAAAGTCTCCTTTCCCCTGGAGGAGACCTGGAGCTGCCAATTCCATGTCTTTATTAGAAGATAACATAAGGGCAATAGATCAAAATGATTGGTGCTGATAACGGAAAACTTAGGAGCACCATCAGTCACATAAGGGGCAACAATATTTGCCTGTCGTTGTGTACACTATGTAGTTATGTGAGAGTGGTAAGAGGGTTTCTTTAACACCAAGGGTGAGGAACTCTCCTCACAGAAAGCTCATACATTGAAACCATGCCTGTCCCTTTACTGATTCTAGAGGTGAGGTCTCACTATTGGCAGATTTCACACTAGAAGATAATAATGGCTTCTGTATAATGGAAAGTACCATTTTTTAAACAGAATATATATTTGTGTGACTTGACCGCTACACTTGCTTATTTTTTATGTTTAAAGGTAAAGGGTCCACTTTAAAAAATGTGTACATTGATAGCCATTTCAGTACCATAAAAAATAAAATGTTTTGAAAAAATATAATTAAATAGCCACCAGGGGCAGACTAAGAACATCATGGGCCTGGTGCTGCAGATTTTTGTGGGGCTTTTTATAAAAAATAAATTAAAAAAATTCAATTTTTGTTATAAAAAATTTAATAAAATAGAGAGAGGGAGGATGAGAGAGAGGGAAATGGGATGAGAGAGGGGTGAGGGGTAAGGTAAGGAGGATGAGAGGGAGAGGGGAGATGAGAGAGAGAGCGGGGGGGTGAGAGAGAGAGAGGATGTGCATGAGCACGTGTGGGAGTGACAGCAATGCAGCCTGGCCAAGGCAAGTGACTGAAGGCACAGAACCCGTAAGGAAGACCGGGTGAAGATGGAAGTGGCCGGGACCCACTGGATTGATCACAGTGCAGCTCTGGAGGGCTCAGTCTGACAGGTAAGTGTACCCTAATGTGCTAGTATGCTGTGCATACTAGCACATTATGGCATAATCTACCTCAAGGCCTCTAAAAAGTAGTAATATGAGCAAAGTTTACTACCGCTTTAATATCACAGAATCCCAGAAGCCTCTCATGGGGCCCCCTTTTGACCCGGTTGCCCTTGGTTGCCCTTGGGCAGTACCCAAGTGCATAGTTGGCAAAAATATTTTCAGGGACAATTTTTTACCAGTGGTATATTTTAGGTAGCTGATATCCCCTATGTTCCTCTATATATCACAATAGTAATCACAAAATTAAAGGAGTACTAATAATGGGCAGATAAAATATGAGGGCTGAGAAGATTTGCTTTAGTTGAACTAACAAAAGTGTGCCCATTCTAGAGCTTGTAACATTGAGGATATTCAATATAATTTTAAAGAACTGTTTTTGTGGGTAAGAGGCATAGGGGAGGAGTATGGAAGGTATAAAATGGAAAGTATGTGCAGGTGAGGGAGAGGAATGTGGAGAGTATAACAGTGGGCAGTGTGGGGGGTATGCCAGTGGGCAGTATGCACATCAGAGGAGTGTGGAGGGTTGACAGTGGGAAATATGTACAGGAGAGAAGTGCGGAGGTATGATGGGGCAGTATGTACAGGAGAGGAGTGTGGAAGGTATTATGGGGCAGTATGTACAGAAGAGGAGTGTGGCGAGATAGACAGTTGTGTACAGGAGAGGAGTGAGGAGGGTATGACAGTTGACAGTATGTACAGCAGAGGAGTATGGAGGGTATGATGGGGCAGTATGCACAGGAGGAGGAGTGTGGAGGGTATGACAGTGGGCAGTATGCACAGGAGAAGAATGTGAAGGGAATGATACTGAGCAGTATGTACAGGAGAAGAGTTTGGTTGGTATGACATTGGACAGTATGTACAGGAGAGGAGTGTGGAGGGCAGTGGCGGCTGGTGAAGTTTTTGGATGGGGGGGCGCCAGACCCCGCCCATCATGACCCTGCCCATCATTATGGCCCCTCCCACTTATCATAAACCATGCCCGTTATGTAATCGGAAAAAAAATTTGGCGTGGGTTCCCCCCTCCGAGAGCATACCAGGCCCTTAGGTCTGGTATGGATTCCAAGGGGAACCCCAACGCCGAAAAAACGGCGTGGGGGTCCTCCCAGATCCACACCAGACCCTTATCCGAGCACGCTACCCGGCCGCCCAGGAAAGGGGGTGAGGACGAGCGGGCGCCCCCCCCCTCCTGAGCCGTACCAAGCCACGTGCCCTCAACATGGGGGGGTGCCTTGGGGGAGGGGGGGCCCCCCACCCCAAAGCACCTTGTCCCCATGTTGATGAGGACAAGGGCCTCTTCCCAACAACCCTGGCCGTTGGTTGTCGGGGTCTGCGGGCGGGGGGCTTATCGGAATCCGGGAGCCCCCTTTAATAAGGGGGCCCCGGATACCGGCCCCCCACCCTATGTGAATGAGTATGGGGTACAATGTACCCCTACCCATTCACCTGTGAAAAAAAGTACAAAAAAAACACAACACAGGGTTAAAATATTTTATTGCACAGCTCCGGGGGTCTTCCGTCTTTGGGGGGTCTTCTCGCCGGACTCCTCCGCTATCTTCTTGTAGCTCTTTTGCTAGCGGAGGAGCCCGGCTTTCTTCCTCGCCGCCGGCCTCTTCTTCCGACTTCGGGGGTCTTGTCCCCCTCTTCGGTTCTTCTGCCGGGCCACCGCGCCTTCTTATAGCTCTTTTACAGGCGGTGGCCCGGTCTTCTGTCGCCGCCGCCGCCCATTCTTCTTCTTCTTCTTCTCCAGGAGATGTCGACTCGACGATCTCTCCGGCCGGAATGCCAAGGACGTGCTGCGCTGCCACTTATATAGGGACAATGGGGCGGTGTCACATGGGTTGATGTCACATGGGTTGGTCACATTTTTTTTTTACTTTTTTTTTTTTTACACCTGGGGGGAGGGGGGGGCGGCGCCACTGGTGGAGGGTATGTCAGTAGGCAGTATGCACAAGAGAGGAATGTGGAGGGTATGACAGCGAGAAGTATGTACAGGAGACGAGTGTGAAGGGTAAGACAGTGAGCAGTATATACAGGAGAAGAGTGTGGAGGGTATGGCAGTGGGCAGTATATACAGGAGAAGAGTGTGGAGGGTATGACAGTGGACAGTATGTACAGGAGAGGAATGTGAAGGGAATGACAGTAAGCAGTATGTGCAGGAGAGGAATGTGGAGGGTATGACAGTTTGCACTATGTATATGAGAGGAGTTTGGAGGGTATGACAGTGGGCGCTATGTATAGGAGAGAAGTTTGGAGGGTATGACAGTGGGCACTATGTATAGGAGAGGTGTGTGGAGGGTATGACCGTGAGCAGTATGTACAGGAGAGGAGTGTGGAGGGTATAACATTGGGCACTATATACAGGTGAGTAGGATGAAGGAATCTGGGAAAGAAATATGTAAAGATTTCTGGAAGGATGTTTAGGGACTGCGTAATGGTTAAGTGGGCCATATTATGGATTGAAATTAAGCCAATTAAGCAGAGACCAGCCATAGTCGATCTATGTATGGGATACCTGGTTGTACACAAGTCAAGCTATTAATCGACTTGAGTACAACCAGCCTGACAGGTTTTTTCCCAAAACAATCAGTGCTGCTAGCTATAGATAGCAACATGAATCTTTGTATTCTTTGGCTAGGGAAGGCTCTCCACTGGCAGAATACAATAACATTGCAGGAGTGATTCCCTCATCCACAGATTAGCAGGTAAGAGGGTGTGTGGGGACAGGCTGGGGAGAGAGAGGTCTGTCAGCAGGGGGGTGTGAGGTGGTCATAGAGGGATATCAATCAGCGGGTGGGGGGAGTAACTGGGAGTGATATCTTTTGGAGTAGGGTCTGTCATCTGCAGGTTGGGAAATGGTCACCTGTGATATAAGGAAGAGGCACCTGAGAAGAAGAGGATCCAGGCTGCTCTGTGCAAATCCAATGCAACAGAACAGGTAAGTATATGACCCCTTTCACATCCATGGACCATTCGTTCGTTTTTCATCCATCCGTTGATGGATGAAAAATGGACATCAGTGCATTCCTATAGAAAAATGGATGCCAACGGATAATCATCTGTTTTCATCTGTTTTCATCCGCTTCCGTCAGCATCCATTTTTTTTTGAATGGATGGAAGCCCAATTTTTCATGTCACAAAAAGGATTTGATGAAAAACAGATGTAAACTGACAAATGGTCAGTTTTTCATCCGTTTTTACATTGGTAGATGAACTGAACTGATGAAATGAACCCCTTCCGGGCCGTTATTTTACGGTGGTACTTTGAAGAGGAATATCGTTGTTATGGCAGCAGCTAGCTGCCATAACCCCAGTATCTTCTTCTTCAACGAGTGGTCCGCTTTCAGATAAAAGTCGTCTCTGTGGTGGATTCGCTGCAAGATCACTTTTATCGGTGGCGGCCCCGCTCCCGGAGCCGCCGGCGGAGACGATCGGATCCTATGTCCTGTGTGGTATGGAGCTGAGTATGTTCCAAGAAAAGTCACAGATCCCGGTTCTCCCCTTACACACAGATCCCGGTTGTTGGTGTGTCACCAGCAATCGCGACTGCTCGGCACTCGCATCAGCTCCGGGGGCGAGCAGCAGTCGTGCGCACCCCTAGTGGCCGCAGGGCGAAGCGACGTTACATAACGTCATTTCACCCAGCCGTGCCCTTCTGCCACAGTGAAACTGATGCAGCTGGTCGGCAAGTGGTTAAAGGTATGGTTCAGGCATGCCTCTCAGTCCTCTGACTGTAACACTCACCACCCCTCCTGGCTGTCTTCCTCTCTGGATATTTGCCCAGCAGTGTTCTCCTGATGTCCTCTCCTTGCTCCAGTGCATCTTGATCAACATCTCCCTGTGTGTCTTGAAGAGGGGTCCCTTCCAGACTAGGAGGCTACTTTCAAAGGCCTCTGACAGCCTAACACTCCATCTCATTCTTCCACCCGAACTCCACTGACCCAGCTGGACTGACCCTGAGAATTTGAGGGGGCCTGCCCCCTGCCAACCCTTCTGTTGGGGATTGGTAAGGGATACTCCAGGCAGCTCCTCCTCCCCTCCATGCCCATCCTTCTGGAATCTTTTTCTTGTTTCCCGAAGTAGTAGATCAAGCCTGATCCAGATTGGCTGCCAGCAAAGCCTGCACAAATTTACTTACCCTGTACAAAACCTAACTCTAGAACTCTAGCAATGGTAGGAGGTGCTACACCAATATTATAAATGGTGTTTGGTTCAAACCAAATGGGGAAATGTTTGAGTAGAACAGCCAAGGTTCACACTTGTGTTCAGACTGAACCTTAAACTCATCCAAAACAGCAATAGGCGAAGCTGCCCTATGCAAGCTTCAAAACACACAAGTTGTAGCTTAAACAGGGCTTTGGACATTCCCAGTGAGACAGCACTGATGCTTGGTGATTATCCCAGTACCCCTATATGTGCAGTGAGTGACATCCTCAGCCATACCTGAAAGTACCAGGTATTTTCTTTGCTTCAGTCAGCTAAATGAAGCTGCAGGAGATTATAGGAAACTTGAGTATGTGCTTCTGGGGAGGGGGGTTAAAGTAAATGTGTTTCTTTGTCCTGCATGGGACAAGTACATCCATACTCTAAAGTACCACAGAGGCAAAATTTTCTGCTTATTGGTAGAACTTCTGCAAGAGGTTTACATAAAATTACAGTACGAACTTATAAAACTTAGAAGATGACTATGAAAAAACAAATGTATCGTCAACTGAAACTAAATACACTGTTCCAACTTGTTTGCAATATTAGTACACATTTTGTTTTAAATAAATGCGGAAATTAGCAGCTTTACCAGATCCTAAATACTCTAACATTTCTCATTAAAAATCAATTTGTATTTTCAACTGAAGTCCTACATAAACTTTTGGATAATCCGTGATGAAAGCCAAAACAAAGGAGACAAAATCCCAAAGTACCAAACGTCTGGGCCTGTGCTGAAAAAATAACTATAACCATTCACTGAAATGTGAACCTTTGACAAAATATACACACTAAAAATGAACAACACATTTTACTGGAATCCTGAACTGCCACTTTTGTCTCCCAGTACTACTTACAAGAATGGGCTCTCTTTGAAGCCTGAAATAAGTTAGGTTTACAAATACAAGGGCAGCGCACTGTTTGAAGCTCAGAATTTGGAACATCTTTAATACCTCTACCAGATCTTTCCATAGTAAGTTAGGGCAGGTTCACACAGGGATTTGGGAGTTTGATGAGAAACACAAGTATTTGTTGAGTACCTTTTACAAGTCTGCATTTCATATTCTAGATTTATCTTCACTTCACTGTTTATTAATATATTTCAAATGTCTGCAATACAGTCAGGTATAGCACAATTCCCAGTTATCTGCAGTGTACCAATTTGTCATTACAGTTGTAAATAGGTCAGCAGACTATTTATTCACACCTTATTTTATAGGGCTGGATTTACTAAATATATAAAGATATACTGTTTGTATTTGTAAATAACCAAGCTATCCCCATTGTGTACAATAATCCTCACACGGGGCCCTTGCAACATTCATATGGAGGTATCTCTGTTAATAACTACCCTTGTATATATCCACATCCACCAGAACTCTTGTTGGGCCCTTTGCTGATGATGCGTGTTTGTACATTGGATGTGTGTACTAAATAATTTCCATACTGGTGTGCATCTATACATTTAATGGTTAATGTTATATGCTAGTTGCAGTGGTTCCTCTGCTCTCAATTACGTTGATTAGATTACTGGTTCATCTCCCAGAATGGGAATCCCTACTGTTCACAGAGGGCTTGTCCTGGGTGGAGACACTACCACCTTTATTATCTAACCCACTCTTCCACTTAGCAAAGGTTCTGGTTGTCTTATTTACCTACAGGTTTAGTACAATATCCTGTTTGTGGTGGACCATTTGTCAACCCCCCAAAAAGAAGGCCACACAGGGATAAATCCCTATGGTACATTTGCATTGTGGGATAGCATAAGCACACATATGTACACGTGAGTAGAGTACCCTATCCCTGAACCTATCTACCAAAGTTCAATGTGTATGATGTGGTCCCAGATTGCAGTGTGTATTGACCATCCAAATAATATTGGATTTGTGAGATTAGGGCTGGCCATACATGGTCGAACTTCGAAAAAGTATTTTCTTTTGAAAATCAGAAATATTGTGCATTTTGTGATCCGATGGTGCCATCGTTGATTTTGAAATTAGACCAACCATGCCATCAATTTAACCTGCTGTTGGTACAGAAAAAGAATTTTTGTGGCTGGGAATCTTCTTTTCTTTCCGGGAATTTTCATTTATTGCACATACGCATTTCTTTTTTGATTACATTTCTCGCACGATTCTCCCATCATTGATTAGAAAATTCCAACATGCCCAATTATTCAAATTCGATGGCCGCACAAAAATTGGCTGTTGCTGCAGCCCACTAATGGTGCGAAATTCGAACTTAAATTCTTAGATAAGATTTTTAAAAGAAAATCCTTTCAAAATTCCACCCATGTATGGCCTGCCTTAGTCTTGTACAGTACATTAATACAGTATATGAGCCAATACTTTGCCTAAAATAAAAAAAAATGTCAAGCATAATGATTGCTTACTAAAAAATAAAATTTACACCTAGTTTCTGACACGGCTAGTGTTTATTCCACCCCAAATTAATGGATTCCCTGCCACTGATAGGCAGAGCCCCCATACTGCCAAGGTAGTCCAAGGTGCTATCACCATTTCCTAGCCTTCACTTGATTTCCCACCACCAGGGTCGTCTTTAATATTGATTGGACCCTGGGCAAAACTTTTCTTGGGGTCCCAGTTAGCAGCTAGACTCAAAATCTGTTTACCGAATCAGAGGCAGCTATTGCGATTGGTTGCCACAGGTTACAGTGTATCATTACCGCTCACTGACTGGTTGCTAGAGGTTACAGCACACATTACAGCTCACTGATTAGTTGCTAGAGGTTACAGCACAGGATTTCTGCTTGTTGATTGGTTTCTAGAGATTACTGTGGATATGACCTCAGGGGGGCATGATATCCCCTATTTACATATGAAAGCCGGTAATTTACATGTAAATGCAGGGTCTGCAGGTGAGTCATCTTTACAAAACAATAAGGCAGAGCTGGGCAGCATTAACTGCAGCCCTTCACATTGAGATATCAGGACACAGCACAGAACTAAAACCTCAGGGGATGAGGGAATTTAAACCAGGATAGTTGGCAAGTATGAGGAAGCCACTTTGGGCCCCACAACAATGACAGGGCCCAGGGCAGCTGCCCCTTTTGCCCTGCCTTAAAAATGGCCCTGCTCACCACAACACGCCTTGCCTCTCCTGTAAGGACTCCTGCTCCAGACCTGGATATACACTATGTATACTACAGGTGAAACCATCTGATCACGAGTAATGTATAGCTCAGACTTTTGAGTCCCTATAATTAGCCTTAAATTGTACTATTTTAAACAACTGGTTCTTACTTTTTGATTTGTTTTGATTTTTGCTTTTGATTTTGATTTGTAAGGAATTGACATTTACTCACATGTAGAGTTGAGCGAACGGTTTGGGCTGAGCAAAAGTTTGGGCCGAACATCGCCTGTTTGCCCCTTTCACCCCATCGAAAGCCCTGCAATACACTGAATAGCTGGTTGTTAAGGAGCAGGACCGGGAAGCTGGCTGAGTCATCAGCTGTCATTGGACTTCCCCACTGACAGCTAAATGAAAGAAAAAACCATTGGCAGCAATAAAAAAGTGAGGAAAAAAAACAATTTGGCCCGTCCCCCTTAATTCATACCAGGCCTAAAATAAAAAAAAAAACAGAGTGCCCCCCCCAAAATCCATACCAGACCCTTATCTGAACATGCAGCCTGGTAGACCCGGAAAGGGGAGGCAAAGGGGGCGCCCCCTTCTGAACCATACCAGGCCACATTCCCTCAACCTGGGGAGGTGCTTTGGGGCCCTCACCCCAAAGCACCTTGTCCCCATGTTGATGGGGAAAAGGGCCTCTTATCGACAACCCTGGGCTGTGGTTGCGGGGGTCTGCAGGTGGGGAGCTTATTGGAATCTGGAAGCCACTTTAACAAGGGGGCCCCCAGATCCTGCCCCCCCATGTGAATGCATATGGGGTACCCCTACCAATTCACCAAAAAACAAAAACAAAACGTGTAAAAAAGTGCATGCTGGGTTGGTGAAGTCACAAGGGGGCAGCGCCACCTGACCCAAAGGGGGGGGGGGCCCACACTGTTTTATTTTTAAAACATTTCTAATGCCAACAATGGTATTGTATTGCCGGCAATTTAAATGTAATTTCATAAATGTTTTTTTTTTAGAAATGTCAGTTTTTATGCAGCAGGCCCTAGCCATGGTACAGATGTGCCACTTTACAGGCAGACTACGGAGCTCTCCAGGCACTGTATTTAAAGGTTTTTTTCATTTTTATTGTTTCACTTTAAGCATTATTAAAATCACTGCTCCTGAAAAAATTATCTTTTAAAAAAATAAATTGCATTGATACATGTCCCCCAGGGCAGTACCTGGACCCCGATACCCTTTTTTATGGCATGTAAGCCTTCAAAATGGGGAATTTAGATTTTTCAAGTTCAGGCTCCATAGACTTTAATAGGGTTCGTCGTTTGGGTCAGAACTTATTCTCTGTTCGGGAGTTCTGGTGTGAACCGAATAGGGGTTATTCTGCCCATTTCTACTCACATGCTTATTGTATTGTTGCTTTACCTACATGGAACTACCTTGTAACTGTTCTCATTGTATGCTTTATACTCTGTTCATTTAATAACAATACAAATTTTTGAACAGGAAAGAAGTAAAACGTACGTTCCAAGCAAAGCCACAGGTAAAAAAAAAAAAAAGAAAAGACTCTTGCTCCATGCTAAGTGTGCAGTTCTTTTACAACTTCAAAATGATATTAGCATGGACTTTGCATCATGAGCCGATGTCTAGAGTATCTATCTCAGCTACAGAAGTTGGGAGTGGTCAATATATGGGTGGTAGCAGGGAACGTTTAAATGCATTTTCCTGGCCTAAAATTGGCTCATATAAAGGAACCTTATGTTATCCTGAAGACAAAGACCACCATCCTAAAGAGATCAGTCCACCTAAATGGTTATTTTATCAGAAGGGAAAAACTAGTGGATTTTGCTATCCACCAGCCTCTTGTATCCCTCGAGGGCTCCAGCAGAGAGATCATTCTATTATACTTTCTGACTTTAGGTCTTCCTACTTTAATGCATGTGTTTTTAGGTCTCCCTACTTCCTTTTAAAGTCACTTTAATATTAATATAGTGTATTCATTATTAAAGTGAGAGCGTTAGACATTATAGTCCCCTATAATAATCACAGCAGATGTGAAAATACATGGTTGTCTAAAGACCCTAAGAAGCTGCTGGGTGATTTACCTTAAGGCTGGGTTCACACCGCTGCGGGGGGAGAACCGGATGTGATTCGCACAGCAAATCACATCCGATCTCCGTAGCACTGCGAGTTCAGCCATACAGATAGTATGGCTGAACTCGCAGCTGTCCCGCAGCAAACTCGCACAGGACCCTTTTTTGGGTCCGCAACGGAATCGGATCGCATGGGGGTTCACACCATGCGATCCGATTCCTGTGCGAGTCGGCAGATCGCACTGCGATATGCCGACGGATCTGGGGGTGTCATTAACATAACATTGACACCCCCAGCCGTCCGCATAGGGCAGTGTGAACTGCCGGCGGGAGGTGAGCGATGCGGGAAAACGCCGCGGATTCGCGGCGTTCCCGCATCGCAATAGTGTGAACCTCGCCTAAAGCGGTTTTGTACAGAAAATTGCAAGTTCATCTTATTTAAATGGCTTTGGAACATAGATGCAGTTATGACCATTGAAATAAAATAATATGCAGTATTTACCTTTTATATTTAAAGTTTATGCCGACTTCCGGGCTCTCCTCCCGTGAGAGTAGGCGTGTTTATCGGCTTCGCAATGGTCCCTGGGAACTTTTTTTGCTATTTCCCAGGAATCCGTGGGGGACACAGTCATGCCGAAATCTCATGAGATTTCGGAAGGAGGACGCCGGTCACGTGACGAGGGCGTGCCCGAAATTGCCATTTTGAAAGTGGGCAGGCAGCTCTATCTGCCATTACCACTATAGCACACGAGGCAAGAGGAAGGAAAACAAAGAGGACACTCAATGAGCATGTGCGAGATAGAGCGGTGGATGCTGGGAGCTCAGCGTCATCGCATCCAGGAAGTAAATGCCTGTGGGCTTCAAACGCTCACAGTGAAAATGGAAACCGCCGGACTGCTTTTTTAAACGTTTTCCTTAGCAATGAAATCGTCACGCCGGGGGTTAAAAAGACGCCAATCGTGACTGCAAAGACACCGTAGGAATCGCCCACCAGTGACACAGGTAAAAAAAAAAAAAAAACGGCAGCGGAATCCTGCTTTAATTTTAACTTTAAATCTAAATTTAGACACTTCTTTAAAGTATTTAATCTATCTTTATTAAGTACTTAAAACTAAAATACCAATTTTGGATAGTCTGCCCTTTTAGCTGTTACACATTGCTGTGCATTTGTTTTCCGTTCATCATTTCTGATGAGCTAGATAAAAAAAAAACACCTGGTTCTAAGTTTTCATATTGGCTGAGCACTTTTTCATCTTTTCATGCAATTGCCCATTGACAATCTTATCATTGTGTATATCATTGTGTGTGGCCAGCTTAAACAGCTGTCACTGAAATCATATACACCCTACACAGAGTATACACACAAGACCATACAATGAACAGTTTACAGAGGGCTTCTACAGCTTTAATGTAAAGACCACTCCTTTAATTAGCAACAAAGATACAAAAGACAAGACTGCACTTGCTATGGACCAATAAATTATGTTGTTTATTTTGGGAATATATAAAAAACAATGAAGAGATATTTACAGGTTATGATTATGTACATTACCAAAACGTAATGCTATGAAAGCTAAATTTTAGAGCTAAGTACTATATGAGAAGCATATGTTGCCAAAATATGTGCTATGAGAGATGAATGGTACTGTAAATTAGGCTTTGTCAGACAGGGTTCCTTCAGAGGTATTTAGGCATTCCTTGATCAGTAGACAGTCAGTGATGGATAGATCTCCTGACTGACTATCAGAGTAAGAGAACTGTACCCTGGCCTCCAGTATAGGGGGATGCTTTTCCCACATACCACTTAATACTGTATATGAGTCAATATTGTACAGTATATGAGTCAATATTCTATCTAAAAAAGGGGAACTTCTTTGATCACCAATATAGGGGAACACTTATTCACTGACTAACAGTCTAAGGGGGTCTGTGTTTCTTTTTTGCTATTATTATTATTACTACTACTAATAATAATAATACTTTCATTTGATTATTATTATTATTATAGGACACCCTCCCCCAGGCTAG
Organism: Lithobates pipiens; assembly: GCF_037356315.1. Classification (NCBI taxonomy): domain Eukaryota; kingdom Metazoa; phylum Chordata; class Amphibia; order Anura; family Ranidae; genus Lithobates; species Lithobates pipiens. The sequence continues at coordinate 178,344,953 of NW_027507748.1, forward strand.
GGGGTTCCCCTCAGGGCCATGACAGCTTCCTCAGCACTGTATCTCCATCTTTTACCCTACTCCCTGATGGCATGGCCCATGTCTGTTTATGGGGTAGTCCCAGCCCCCTGCCAGCATACTTCTGGGGATTGGCTGAGACCCCACAAATATTAATGGCAGCCCCTCCTAGCCCCCACCCTCTAGTTCTAGAAGGTTCTCCAACCTTCCAGACATCAGGGGCAGATACCAGAGAGCTGCCAAGATGAGTCATCCAGGCCTGGCCTCTAAGAATCTTGACCCAATTTAGTGATTTAGGTTATGCCTGGCCTAAATATATTTTATCTACTCTACCAATACTAGTAGTGCACACACTAGAGGGTGCTAAAAATATTTGAAATCAAATCTTTATTATTTTGTGGAAATACATGGTGTGGGTGGGTAGAATTCAGAAAACAAATCTGATAATGAACAGCATGTAATACAGCATTTATTGATCGTTTTCACGGTTCCTGCCTCCCCCCTATTTACCTGTGCCCCAAAGCCCATGGCCCCTCTGCCCCAACATAGCCCACATCTCCTTTGTGTTGGGCACTGCTTCCCTGCTGTGTGTACAACCCTTTTCTCCCGGCCATCTGCCTCCTGCAAGGCCTGCATGTGGATTCCCCACATGCAGGACATATGGCTGGCGCCACATGCTCTCCCCTCCTGTCCCTCCAGGTAATGCGCGATCCTGCTCTTCCTGCACTCCGTGCCTGCTGGGGACAAAGGCCACGCTCCCTGTTCAGGATCAGAGCAGAGGGGGTGTGGCTTGTTCTCTGAGCACCCCAACGCTAGACCGGGGGTTGCCCGGATACCAGCATGCATCCCCATTCTGGAGATAGATACCGGAGCAGGGCCTCTGGGTACTCAGAGTCTGCCTGGCTTTTTCTCTCTCCCCTCACTGACAGTCTGTGTCATCCTGGGCTGTGGCCAAACACATAGGATGTGTCCCAGAAGGCTGCATGGGAAGGAGAGGGACCAAATGTCCATTAGGATTGCTGCGGCGATCCGCACAGGAGTGGAAGATGGAACCTATCAAAACCAATTACCTGTCCCGCCCCCTAAAAAAATGAAGTAGCAAAACTTAACAAAGGGGGTGGGAGGCAGACAAGCGGAGTGAAGTGCTACTTTAAATCCCTGAAACATTTTGTAGATGCACGTATCAGTCATATGACTACCTCAGCTACACTAAATGCATTCATTCGTTTTACATAAAACATGCCTAAACCTGAAATTTAAAATAGAATATATTGATGCTTTTCCGTCCTTTGATGTGCTAGCTTCATTTTTTTTTTTTTTTTTTTTTTAAAGAGGAACTGCAGTCTGCCCACATAATTTGTAATAAAAACATCTTTGCCATTCTAAAGCTTCCCTCCAACCACTTTGCATATTATTTTATATATACTGTGATTCTGTACTTGCCAAATATGCTGCAGAAATCTCTCTAGACTGAGTCTGGCTGCAACCATTTTAACTGTGGGCAGCTGAGCCTGCTTCCTATTCACTTCCTGGATTTACACAGACACACAGGGGCACACTTCCAGCTCTGTGGCTCTGATTGGCCCTCTTATAACTCATCCCCTCTCCCTTCATGGCAAACTCTCAGGAGAGTGAGAGATAGCTGTGCATGATGTCATAAGCCTAGGTTGTTTTACCAGACAAGAAACAGGAAGTGGGCTGTATAAGGTATTTACTGGCAGAAAAAAAAAGTTTTACTATCCAAAGTTAAAACAACAAGGGCAGAGGATTTAACAGATGGAAAGATGGAAAAAATACTATATTTCTGCTTTAAGTACTGTTTTTTTTTCACCTGAGGATTCTTCAAGTAACACACTTTCAGCCGGATGACAACATTAATTTAATTTATTGTACCAGTATGTCAGAGAACAAACCAAGCCATGAAGTCTAATAAATTGTCTGCAGACCTCTGAGACAGGATTGTATTGAGGCACAGATGTGGGGAAGGGTATAGAAAAATGTCTTCGGCATTGAAGGTCCCAATGAGCACAGAGGCCTCCATCATCTGTAAATGGAAGATGTTTGAAACCACCAGGACTCTTCCTAGAGCGGCCAAACTGAGTAATAAGGCCACTCTGACAGAGCTCCAGCAATTCTCTGTGGAGAGAATAGGACCTTCTAGAAGAGCAAACATCTCTGCAGCACTTCCCCAATCAGGCTTACATGGTAGAGTGACCAGACAGAAACCACTCCTCAGAAAATGGCACATGACAGCCCATTTGAGGTTTTTCAAAAGGCACCTGTAGAACTCTCAGATTTCTCTGGACTGATGAAATCAAGATTGAACTCTTTAGCCTGAATGGCAAGTGTCATGTCTGGAGGAAACCATGTACTGCTCATCACCTGAGCAATACAATCCCTACAGTGAAGCATGGTGGTGGCATGATCATGCTATGGGGGTGTTTTTTAGCGGCAGGAACTGGAAAGCCTAGTCAGGATCGAGGGGAAGATGTGCCAAGTTGGTAGCATCATACCCAATAAGAGTTGTGGCTGAAATTTGTGCCAAAGGTGCTTCAACAAAGTATTGGGCAAAGGCTGTGAATACTTACTGTATGTACATGTGATTTCTTTCATTTTTTTATTTTTAATAAATCTGCAAAGATTTAAAACAAACTTGATTCATGTTGTCTTCATGGGGTATTGTTTGTAGAATTTTGAGGGAAATAATTGATTTAATCCATTTTGAAATAAGACTGTAACATAAAAAAAAATGTGGAAAAAGTAAAGAGCTCTGAATACTTTCCGGATGCACTGTTTTCTATTTAAAGATAACCAACTGCAAAGAGAAGGCTGAAATAAGTCCATTTGTAATTTAAGGCCCCTTTCACACATGCAGACATTATGTCTGTATTTCAGCCATCCGTTTGCGGATGAAATACGGACATACATGCATCCCTATGGGATAGCGGGTGCCTGCGGATGAACATCAAAAGACACCCACTACCGTCCGCCTGCGCTATTGTCCGATTCTGCAGACGGAGGAAAATCCTGTTTTTCTATCCATCTGCAGAGCGGATCGGGTGAACACGGACAGACGGTCCGTGCTCATTCGATCCCCCATAGAGGAGAGTGGAGAGCTGACAGGGCGGTCCCTGCACAGTGTGCAGAGACCGCCCTGTCCACCGCCGGCTCAGTGAAAGGGGCCTTAGTCTACCTATCTGAATATTATGTGTATAAAATTGCAATTTTATACACATTCGTTCCACGAAAGTTATATATAAATATATATATATATATATATATATATATATATATACGTATATCAAAGGTTTGGGCACCCCAGGTAAAAATATGTATTAATGTGCATAACGAAGCCAAGGAAAGATGGAAGAATCTCCAAATGGCATCAAATTACAAATTAGACATTCTTATAATATGTCAAAAAAAGTTAGATTTTATTTCCATAATTTACAAAATTACAGAAAACAAAAAAATGGCCTCTGCAAAAGTTTGGGCACCCTGCAGAATTTATAGCATGCACTGCCCCCTTTGCAAAGCTGAGACCTGCCAGTGTCATGGATTGTTCTCAATCATCATCTGGGAAGACCAGGCAATGTCAATCTCAAAGGTTTTAAATGGCCAGACTCATCTGACCTTGCCCTAACAATCAGTACCATGGGTTCTTCTAAGCAGTTGTCTAGAAAACTGAAACTGAAAATAGTTGACACTCACAAAGCTGGAGAAGGCTATAAGAAGATAGCAAAGCGTTTTCAGATGTCAATATCCTCTGTTCGGAATGTAGTTAAGAAATGGCAGTCATCAGGAACAGTGGAAGTTAAAGCAAGATCTGGAAGACCAAGAAAATATCAGACAGAACAGCTCGCAGGATTGTGAGAAAAGCAATTCAAAACCCACGTTTGAGGTATGGCAGCCACTGGAGTTGTGATACACTATTCCACTATAAAGAGATACTTGTACAAATATGGTCTTCATGGAAGAGTCATCAGAAGAAAACCTTTTCTACGTCCTCACCACAAAAATCAGCATTTGAACTTTTCAAATGAACATATAGAGAAGCCTGAGGCATTTTGGAAACAAGTTCTGTGGACCGATGAGGTTAAAATATAACTTTTTGGCTGGAATGAGCAAAGGTACGTTTGTAGAAGAAAGGGCACAGAATTTAATGAAAAAAACCTCTGTCCAACTGTTAAGCATGGAGGTGGATCAATCATGCTTTGGGGTTGTATTGCAGCCAGTGGCACAGGGAACATTTCACGAGTAGAAGGAAAAATGGATTCAATAAAATTTCAGCAAATTTTGGATGGTAACTTGATGGCATCTGTGAAAAAGCTGAAGTTAAAGAGAGGATGGCTTCTACAAATGGATAATGAACCTAAACACACCTCAAAATCCACGGGGGATTACATCAAGAGGCTTAAACTGAAGGTTTTGCTATGGCCTTCACAATCTCCTGACCTCAACATTATTGAAAATCTATGGATAGACCTTAAAAGAGCAGTGCGTGACAGACAGCCCAGAGGTCTCAAAGAACTGGAACACTTTTGTAAGGAAGAATGGGCAAACATACCTCAAACAAGAATTGAAAGACTCTTCGCAGGCTACAAAAAGCATTTACAAGCTGTGATACTTGCCAAAGGGGGCAGTACAAGATATTAACTCTGCAGAGTGCCCAAACTTTTGCAGACACCATTTTTTTGTTTTCTGTAATTTTGAAAGTGTAAATGATAAAAAAAAAATCTAACTTGTTTGACATATTATAAGAATGTCTAATCTGTAATTTGATGCCATTTGGAGATTTTTCCATCTTTCCTTGGCTTTCGATCCCCACTGTGTGTATATATATATATAATATATATATCACCTTATTGCCAGCAGCAGTAGGGCAGGCATTTAGCGCTAACTATTTTTGTTGTACTATCTGAATATTAACATTATACATTTTAGATAATCCCATAAGTGACTGGTTAAATCAAGCATAATTGCCAAGTCTTTAACATATGCATTATATAGCCTATGCATGTTATATTTATTGTAGCAGAGAACCACTTATTTTTCTTAAATCCGATACCAGAGGAATATATTTGTAGATCTTAGCTGAGCTGTTTCGTTATTTCATTGTGGTTTGCTTTGTATTAATGTTTTAAATGTATTTGCGTAATAGCTAAAGTAGTATGTCTTGCCTTATTTCCTTTTCATACGTGGCAGATTCAATCAGCTCTTCTCTTATATAAATAGTGTTCATAAAGTTATGTTTTTATACATAAAGCACTTAGCTACTAAGCATAAATGGTTATGAAGTCTTGATCCAGACAAGGTTTCATCACATGAATTTCTGTCATGGTCCCAACTAAATGGAAACAAATCAGATTACTAAATAAACAAAGAAGTAATAAGAAAATTCAACAATACCCTGGGTGCATGTGTGTGCTTCTCTTTGTGTGCGTATGCATGTGTGCACTCTTACTCTTTTGTGAAAACTGTATTATATTTCCAGAATTAACAATCAGAAATAAAATCCTGCATATTTCTTTCAGCACAGATTTCCATCATAAAAACTTGCAAGTGCCAACATTTTATTTGATAGGGCTTCTGCTTTCAGAAAGTGTACAGTTATTTAGGGGTTCTATGTGATTTCCTAGGAAAATTAAAAACTTTAACGTGTGTGAAAAGTTAAACACTAGCCCCAGACTTCAAGTGGTTAAAGCGGATCTTGAATCAAAATGCAATTCTGCTTTGCAAACCTTTCATTTCCCCAATTACTAATGCAAGCATAAACAAAAGGGACACAAAATAGGAGAAATAAATACTCTGAAGCTCATTGTCAATTGTTTTTGGGACCCTCGGCTGTTCATGGATTGTTTGGTTAGACTGAACAAAGTCACTGGATGACCAGAAGCCATAGTATAAGGCCCTCAGGGCCATAGTTGAGGAGGAGGATGAGGGGGGGGGGGGGGGTTCCAACCCCCACCTCCCCAGAGAAGTGTTGCCAACTCTCTGTTTTAGGGGCAGTTTTTAAAAATATAGGACACTTTTCTCCAATCCATAATTGTCAATGAACAGGAGCAAGCTCCATTAAGCACAGTTTCAATCTGGCAGTTCCAATATCAACCAGTTTGTGATCGACTGAGATCATGAGCTCACAGAATTGGCAGTCTGTGTGAAGCTGCTTAAAATATAAAATATAAACAAACACTGTGCTTGGCTTATTGACAAATCAAAAAAGAATATAATCAAACATAAAATGATACACAGCCCCACAAATGTGAAAAAAGTGCTCATGCTCATTTCCAAAAGAGGCAATACGTGGTCCTTGGTGTTCAGAGCAGGTGCCCCACGTGGGTGTAAATTCACCCTAGATGTTGACCACCTATCTCTAGTTTGGTCACTTGCACTTTGTGGGGAAAGAGAGCCCTGGATTTTATCTTTTCTGGCCAGTCACACTGCAATTACTCCAATGGTGTGCAGAGAAATGACAGAGCCCACAGAGAAAAAACATATTTTATTTGTTAAAATTACAAAAAGCAAACTTAGGTACACTCACATGTTCTGGTGCCTAAAGCCTGGCACCAGTGTGTACAGCATGTGTTTATTAAAGGAATAGTCCAGCTGGCATCCACTGGTTACTGCTTACTTGCAGTATTGGCCAATCGGTCAAGCTGCGGTCTACACCTCTCATCCTCCTTCTCCCTCCCTCCCTCATCCCTTTAGGCCGCTTCAGCATACATCTCTCTAACACATTCAGTGAATCCTACCTGCTACTGTGTGTAGCTTTGTCTTTGTTATAACAAGAACATGGGTGAGCCTCACAGCAACATGCTGTGTTTGAAAGGTGACAAAATGAGTGTTAAGGCAGGGCAGAAGTTACTAAACCTAAGTTTATGGAAAGGAAGAGAGAAAGAGGTCTATGGAAGGACACAAGAGCAGCACATCAACCACATCACATAACAGGAGTAGTTCACCCATGCTGACTCCCCTCCAATCTATATGAATTTCCTACTGCTCACACTACATTCACGCAGGAACACAGGGGCAGATAGTTTGCTAAAACTGGCCAATTAGCTGGAGCCAGTTTGTCTACCAGAACCCTGTTTGCATCCACAGTTGGTTAGAGGCCCTTTTTGCATGTAACCAATCATTCAGGTGAGCAGTTACATGTGAACAGCAACACAGGCCATTGATTTGTAAAGAGTAGAGATCTGACAGCTGTTGCAAACACTCATTGTTGGCCACACACAGTATTTGCAAACAGCTTTACAACCTCTGCCAATAATCTACTGATTTTTGCTGATGGCTGCCCCTGGATGAATACTTATTCTCCCTGAGTCTGGGTTCACACTTGTCCACTGCATTAATGATGTTAGGGCAAATGATTGACTGTGAATGGCTTGCCAGTGTGCTGAACAAAAAAAGTGAACAGATTCCTCCATCCACACAAATGAGGTGCATGGAACAATTTCCCCCCAAAACAGTTTATTCTGACAGTGGGACCCTGTGCTAACATGCTGTTCAGTGGCTGTGGATACTGATCAACAATTGTTTTCCAATGGAAGTCTAACAATCAACTTCTGTCAAGGAGTGAGGGCCAAACATGGATCAAAATGTGTCCACTACCTGCTAAACTGTCCAGATCTCACTCTGTCTATGGCCTGCTTTAGTGTGTTGTGGTGCCATTCAAAATGTGTAGCACTGCAGGACACCAACGCACATAACATGTTACCGCAACGCCATAATGTAAACCCAGACTAAAGCACCATGTAGCACACCTCAGGCTCACTCAGACCTATTTGTAAATACAGGTATTGGTTCCCCTCACTAATGTGGGGCATTTGTAGTTCTAAGAATCACTGACACTGGCAATTGTTCCCCAATCAAGAAATATTAACGTAAACTATGTAGCTCCCTTGCCACCTCCAGGACTTCTACCGAGCTTCTCCCATCCTTTGGAATTCCCTATTCCAATCTGTTGGACCATCTCCTAATCTATCCATCTTTAGACGATCCCTGAAAAACCTTCTCTTTAAAAATCCTATCCTGCTTCTAACTAATACACTGTGTTTTTACTTTATCCATCAGCCAATAATAATAATAATAATAATAATAAAAGTAGATTGTAGAGTCCTGACAGCTACATTCAATTAATAAAGTTATAAAGTTAACTTCATAAAGTTATAACTCCAGAATAAGTTATACCACCGGAAAACCGGAATAAGGATCTTTATTTTATCAATCTGACTGTGTCATTTGTAAAGGTCATTGGGCTTGAAAGGAAACAACTGTCACTTTTTTGAAAATAAGGACTTTTATCCTGGTGTGTCCGCTTTGTGAATTGAGCCTTGTATACTGTATAATACATTGCATAGACCTTAAAGTGGAGTTCCAGTCATATTTGTATTTATTAGAAGTCAGCAGCTACAAAAAGTGTAGCTGTTGACTTTTAATAAACATTTACTCACCTGTCCCACAGTCCAGCAGTGCATTCACCCCCGCTGTGTTGTTCCCGTGTCCTCCCTAGGTGGTGCCAACATCTCTACTATGGGCACCCAACTGAGACAGCTTGAGCATGCGTAAGCAGCGCTGCGCTCAGTGACTACAGTAGTTTCGAAATCTTCTAGGACCTGTCATATGTCCCAGAAGACTTTGGGAAGGAGAGCTTCTGCTTCCAGTTACCTAGGCTGAATGGAACGGAAGTGGGGGCAGGTACCTGTCAAATTTGGGTACCTGCCCCCCCCCCCTCCAGCAGCTCAGTTTCAAACAGGTGTCGGGAAGGAGGCCTTAAAGCAGAAGTTCCACTTTTGGGTGGAACTCTGCTTTAAGATAGCGATAGATGGATTGGAATTTGGCCAGTTTGGAAGGGACCAGCTGAATTTCCATCCATCTATGGCAATTCCCACTTGACAGACATTAAGCCAACAATCAACATTTGTCAAAGGGGAAAGTTGTAAAATTTTCGTTCAATCACTGTCTGCAATGCTGATCAGTGCATTCTAAGAGAAGAGGAGTCTCCACTTGCAGAGTACAATAACACAGCTGTGAGGATTCCTCAATCCACCTTGGTTGTGTGGATGGGGACATCCATTTGTTTTTTTTCTCTTTCAAAATGTTTATTGTTTCAGTACAATATGTAGTACAATTAACATTGCACGTCTTACACCAACAATGTGGGTACACAGTATAACAATTAGGGAACACGTGAACAAAAATCAGGTATCACAGCAATCATGGAAAAGTAGTGAACATAGGTTCATAGTAGAGTACAAGTAGACTCGCCCTCCCAGTGGCACCCCAAATGGGATCATTAGTGCCACAAGGTGGACGGGTCCATCAGGGATAAAAAGGAAATGGCAAGAAAACAGCATTTCAACTATTGGGTGAAAGGAATGAACAGCCTATACGGAAGATGGCGTCTGAAGGTCAGAGAGTGTTGTTCGGTCAAGAGGGGGGGGATTCAGTCTATAAGTTGAGATAGTCAAGTACTTGTCACAACAGTGGTCCAGTTGGTCCAGGGTTGCCAATGGATGGCTGTTTAGGAAGCTTGGTGACGACTCGTCGCTAGCACTGTTTCGTAACTGTAGTGTAGGGTTACCAGATCTATAATTTGAGAGGTCGTTAACATGGCGTCAGATTTCCAATGTCTAGTGATGTTGAGTTTTGCAGTAAGGAGAATGTGAGTCGTTATGTAGCAGAAGGGAGGAGGGATGTCTTCAATGGTCAAACTTAGGAGAGCTAGTGCGGGTGATGGGGAGATTGAACATTTGGAGATGTCTGTGATAAGCTGGAACGTCTTTGTCCAATAAGTGTGGAGATTGGGGCAGTTCCAGAGGATGTGGAGAAGGTCCCCTCTATGTGTTTTGCATCGCCAACACATGGAGGGGTGTTGAGGATTAAAGGAGGATAGTCTCGCGGGGGTAAGATACCATCGAACGGTCAGTTTTTGAATAAGTTCCCAGAGGGCTGCACATTTGGTTGAATTATACGTGGATTTAAGTGCACGTTGCCATTGTGTGTCGGAAAAGGTTTGGGCAAGGTCCGCTTCCCATCTACAGTGTGAATCCAGTTTGGTAAATTGGTCTTATTGTGGAGTAGACTGTAGAAGTGAGAGATGCCTCTAGTTTTGGAAGAAGGGGTGGTGAGGTATTCCCATGTTTTGGAGTCAATCATGTATAGGGGAAGTGGTATAGTACACATACAATGGTGAATTCTGAGATACGTGAATTGTTCGGAGGCAGGGAGGCCGTACTCCATCTGAAGGGTAGGGAAGGACTTCAGATGAGATCCGTGAACCAGATCCTGTAAGGAATGGATCCCTTTAAGGGTCCACTTTGTAGTTTGTATGTCGGGCGTTAAGAAAGAGAGGGTTCCCAATGGGATATTGAATTGGCGGGAGGGGGGAAGTTGAGTACTCTGGGATGTTAGTTTCTTCCAGCAAAGGGCAGAGGCTTTCATTGTAGGGGAGATAGAGCCCGGAATTTGGCCATTAAGAAGCATACTCAATATCCATTCTTTCAGATTGGGTTTAAGGAGCATGGAGCTTTAAATTTGTGCCCAGGGTGTACACGGGGATGAGCAGAATCAGTGAGGTAGTTGGGCCAGAATAGCGGCCACGTGGTAGTCCCCAAAATGTATGGAGCCCACACCTCCTGCAAGTTTATGCCTAATCAGTTTGAGATGGGCGCATCTAGGTTTTTTGCCCTTCCATAGGTACTGATTGTAGATGGATTGCAGGGCTCGAAAGAAGGAAGAGGGAAATGGGATGGGGAGCGTCCTGAAAAAGTACAGGATTTGGGGAAGACAGGTCATTTTGAAGGCTGCAAGCCTCCCAGACCATGATAGTTCGTGTTTTGTCAAGTCTTTGGAAGTTGATTGGATGGTGTGTAGAAGGGCTAGTTACAGGAGTACAGGCGTCGAGTCATTCTCGGTAGGTTGATTCCCAGGTAGGGAATGTCTGCGTCTGCCCAAACAAATGGGTATTGTAGTTGTAAAAGGTTCCTAGTAGTAGCGTCAATGTGTATGTCAAGAATAGATGACTTAGTAGTGTTAACCTTATAGTATGAGACAGAACTAAACCACGCTAACAATTTTTGTATTTCAGCCAGGGAGGAAGCCGGATCAGTTAGGATTAGAATGACATCATCAGCAAATAGACTGATTTTGTGGGTAACTGGGCCGATAATTATCCCAGATATTGCAGGGTTAGTGCGGACGTGTTCAGCCAAGGGTTCCATGAGTAAATTGAATATGAGGGGGGATAGAGGGCAGCCTTGGCGTGTGCCATTGGTGATTGGAAAAGGGCATGAAAGCATACCTTCAGTAAAGACTTGGGCTTCAGGGTTAGAGTACAATGCCATAATTGCGCTGAAGATGCGGCCCACAAAGCCAAATTTTTGGAGAACAGCTCTGAGGTACAACCAGTGGACTCTGTCGAACGCCTTCTGTGCATCTAAGGATAGAAGCAGAGAAGGTGTTCCCGTGGAGTCAGCATGATGAATGAGGTTCACCATCCTTCTAGTGGCATCAGGGGCCTGTCTGCCTTTGGTGAATCCCATCTGGTCGCTATGTATAAGCATGGGCATAATCTGTAATAATCTGGTGGCGATCGTTTTGGCATATATTTTGAGGTCTAGATTAAGTAACGATATGGGATGAAAATGTTGAGGGACATCGGACTCCCTCCCTGGCTTTGGAATAGTGATTACCCTTTATTGCTGTTCTCTAATAGAGCCATCTGCAGGGCTTAGTGGGTGTTGTGTGACTCAATTACAGTATACCCCTTTATCTCTGGTGTTCTATAATAAAGGCATCTGCAGGAGTTAGTGGGTGTTGTGTGACTCCAGCACAATATACACCTGTATCTACCGTTTATTGCTGTTCTCTAATAGAGCCATCTGCAGGGCTTAGTGGGTGTTGTGTGACTCCATTACACTGCTGTTTTACCCAACTCCCTTCAGGCCATTACCATGTCTGGAAGGCCAGCAAGGAGAGGCAGACAGGCGCGAGCCGATAAAAGAGGGAAAGCAGGCTCTATGTCTAGAGACAACAGTGCTGGTCGTGGACACGGTGCATTGTCATCAGCACGTGGCCATGGGACACGCTTGTCCTTCTTTTCGGCAGCTGGACATGTTGAACCGCAACATGCCAATGACTTGGTAGAGTGGATGACCAAGCCCTCTTCATCCTCCTCATCCTCTCTCACCCAGTCTCAGGGTAATAGCAAAGCAGCTGCCAACGCATCATCTTCCCTCCTCTCAATGTCATCATCAGTGACTCCTTCCCTAGACCCACCACGTCCTCCTGAGGAGTCTCCTGAACTCTTTGAGCACAGTGTTGGGTACATGCTCCAGGAGGATGCCCAGTGTTTTGTGGGCTCTGATGATGACACTCAGCTAGAGGAAGGCAGTAGCGTGAGCGCAGAGAGAGGGGATGCTCAAGAAGGACAGCAATCTGGCAGTCATGTTCCACAAGCTGCAGCATACTGCTAGGTTTGCTACAGCGATGAAGAGGGAGGGGATGATGAGGGCACTGACTCCACGTGGGTGCCTGGAAGGAGAGAGGAGGAGGAGGAGGAGGCACATGTCCAACGAGGCAGGATGCCCTCCGGGGGCCAGCTTAGGGGCAGCACACCGACTGAATCACACCGCAGAGCTCCGCCTGTGCAGGGCGCTGCCTCTGCGCGTTATTCTAAAAGTTCTTTGGTGTGGGCCTTTTTTGAGACGAGTGCATCAGATCGCACCGCTGCTATTTGCAACATATGTCTCAAGCGCATCTCGCGTGGCCAAAACATCAGCCGCTTGGGCACCACATGCTTGACCAGACATATGTTTACCTGCCATGCAGCTCGTTGGCAAGTGTACCTCAAAGACCCACACCAAAGAACAAAGCGGACCTCTCCTTGCTCCTCATCAGCTGGCATCTCCAACCCCACTAGACCTTCAGTCCTCTCTGAAACCTGCTCTGAGAGGAATGAAGGTGTAGAATTAGGTGTGTCACAGCCAAGTGCTTCTGGGAACTCTGCTAGCGGTACACCCACGTCCGATTATAGCAGGCAAATGTCCCTGCCCCAGCTGCTGGACCGGCGAAAGAAGTTCACTCCCAGTCATCCACATGCCCAGCGGTTGAATGCTAGCTTGGCTAAATTGCTAGCACTTCAACTGCTGCCTTTTCAGTTGGTAGACTCGGCCCCCTTCCGTGAGTTTGTACAATGTGCGGTTCCTCAGTGGCAGGTCCCCAAACGCCACTTTTTCTCACGGAAGGCGATTCCGGCTCTCTACCGGCATGTGGAAGGCAATGTCCTTGCCTCACTGGACAGGGCGGTCAGTGGTAAGGTGCATATTACCGCTGACTCATGGTAAAGCAGGCATGGACAGGGACGTTACCTGTCTTTCACGGCCTATTGGGTCACTCTTCTGGCAGCTGGAGAGGATGCAGGACAAGGTGCAGTAGTGTTGGAGGTTGTTCCTCCACCACGCCTCCAAAATACTACTATTGGTTGTGACACACCTCTCTCCTCCACCCCCTCTTCTTCTTCTTCCTCCATGGCCTCTTCCAGTGCTCTGTCCTCAGAACCAGCGGTACTTCGTAAGCGTTCCAGGGGCTACGCAAGTACGCAGGCAAAACGATGCCATGCCGTGCTTGCGCTGGTTTGTTTGGGGGACAGGAGCCACACTGGGGCAGATGTTTTGTCAGCTCTGCAGGGGCAGGCCGAGAGGTGGTTGACGCCACGCCAGCTTAAGCCAGGAATGGTGGTTTGTGACAATGGCACCAACCTCCTCTCCGCCCTCCGACAGGGACAACTGACCCATGTGCCCTGTGTAGCTCACGTCCTTAACCTGGTGGTGCAGCGGTTCTTGGGCAGGTACCCCGGCTTACAGGATGTCCTGAAGCAGGCCAGGAAAGTCTGTGTGCATTTCCGCCGATCATTTAATGCCTGTGCTCGGCTGGCTGAGCTCCAAAAGGAGTTGAACCTGCCCAAGAACCGCCTTATATGTGACATGCCCACCAGGTGGAACTCAACGTTGGCCATGCTGCAGCGGCTGCACACGCAGCAGAGGGCCATCAATGAGTACCCGTGCGACTACGACACCAGGACAGGGTCAGGGGAGCTTGGTTTTTTCTCACCACGCCAGTGGGGCATGATCAGGGATGCATGCACTGTCCTGTCACCGTTTGAGGAGGCCACAAGGATGGTGAGCAGTGACAGTGCATGCACCAGTGACACTGTACCTCTTGTCCACCTCTTGGAGCATACGCTGTGTGGAATAATGGACAGGGCACTTGAGGCAGAACAGAGGCAGGAAGAGGAGGACTTCCTTGGCTCTCAAGGCCCCCTTTATCCAGACAGTGTTCCTGCTGTGCCACCCATCACACAGGAAGAGGAGGAGGAGGAGGAAGAGGAGGAGGAGGATGATTGTGTCAGCATGGAGGTGGAGGCTGGCACTCAGCATCAGCAGCAGCAGCAGCAGCAGCAGTCTTGTAGGGATGATTTACAGTCCCAAGAAACACGTGGACTTGTACGTGGCTGGGAGGAGGTAGCTGCGGATCATGTTGTCCTTAGTGACCCAGAGGACTCCGGACCGAATGCCTCAGCTAACCTACGCTGCATGGCCTCCCTGATCCTGCAAAACCTGCGGAAGGATCCTCGTATTCTTCGGATCAAGGAGAGGGACCATTACTGGCTGGCCACTCTCCTTGATCCACGGTACAAGGGTAAGGTTGCCGACCTTATCTTGCCATCGCAGAGGGAGCAGAGGATGAGACATCTTTGAGAGGCCTTGCAGAAAGGTCTGTGCAACGTGTTCCCAGAGACTGGGAGGTTACAAACTCCTGGTCCTGGACAACGTGTTGCTGAGGCATCGGTCAGAAGGAGCAGTGGAGAAGGTGGCCGTCTGACTGATGCTTTCAGACAATTTTTTAGTCCGCAGCCCCAAGGTATGATCGGTTCCAGCACCCATTGCCAGCGTCTGATTTACATGGTGCAGGAATACCTAGGGGCAAGGTCAGACTTGGACACCTTTCCCACCGAAAATCCTCTGGCTTACTGGGTCTTGAGGATGGATCACTGGCCAGAGCTTGCACAGTATGCAATTGAGCTACTGGCCTGTCCTGCATCCAGCGTTCTTCTCGAAACGCACCTTCAGTGCTGCTGGTGGCTTTGTTACCGATCACAGGGTGCGCCTGTCCACCGAATCAGTTGATCGACTGACCTTCATCAAGATGAATCAGTCTTGGATCACCCACAGCTACCAAGCACCTGAAGCTGATGTAACAGAATATTTTTTTTTGAAATATCACATCCCTTCAAGACTGCCTATGCTGATGCTGAGTGACTGTCCTGTTATGTTGATTGTCTATCCTCTTCCTCCTCCGCTGATATGTTGGAAGAACATTTCTGGTTCTGGGTGATGCCTAAGGCCCAATTTTTCTGCCCCTGTTTAACAGGGGTGTTTAAGTACAATTTTTGATGCAATGCTTTGCAGCAGGGCTTATTCCTGCAATCAAACAAGAGTATATGGAAGAGGTTGCAGTGTGGTGGCACCAGCACCAGTGCCTAAGGCCCAATTTTTATGCCCCTGTTTAACAGGGCGTTTAATTACAATTTTTGATGCAATGCTTTGCAGCAGGGCTAATTCCTGCAATAAAACTAGAGTATATGGCAGAGGTTGCAGTGTGGTGGCACCAGCACCAGTGCCTAAGGCCCAATTTTTCTGCCCCTGTTTAACAGGGGCGTTTAAGTACAATTTTTGATGCAATGCTTTGCAGCAGGGCTAATTCCTGCAATAAAACTAGAGTATATGGGAGAGGTTGCAGTGTGGTGGCACCAGCAGCAGTGCCTAAGGCCAAATTTTTCTGCCCCTGTTTAACAGGGACATGTAATTACAATTCTTGATATAATATTTCACAGGAGGGCCCCTTCCTGTGCCCACCCAGAGTAACAGTGAGGACTTATAGTGTTGTGGCACCAGCACCACAACCACCAAAGGTCAATTTTTCTACCACTGTTCAACAATGGCATGTAATTACAATTCTTGATATAATCGTTCACAGCAGGGCGCTCCAGCGCCCACCAAGAGTCACTTTCTGGGCTTACAATGTTGTGGCAAAACCAACACCTTGTTCCGCCATTTCTGCAGAGCATATAGGGCAGGCCCCTACTTTCAAACATCCAATTTACAAACATCTCCTACTTGCAAACGGAAGGAGACAACAGCAAGTGAGATGAAAAAAGATGGACGACAAAACAAATTATACAGGGGTGATAACCCTTCCCTATGTTTTCCAAAAAGCTTAAAAATAGTTTTTTTGACTGGAGCTACACTTTAAAAATGTACCAGTTGAAAATTACAAACAGATTCAACTTAACACAACAAACCTACACAGTCCCTGTCTTGTTTGCACCGCCTGTATACTGCTGTTCTGAGTATATAGGGCCTGAGGGCCACACGCATTTCCTTTTTTTAATATGGGTACAGGGTTCCCCTTAATATGCGTACAAGACCCAAATAGGCTGGTAATGGGCAGGGAGGGCTACCCATGCCATTTTTCTCAATGATTTTCAACCATATTGCAGGAACCAGATATAACATTAAAACCACAAGCAGTTTTAAATGGTGTTGTTTCCGTTTAATGTCATTTTGTGCAGGGACTGTTCTAAACACGGGAAACACGTGGCACTTCACAGGCATACTACAGACACCCCCCAGGCACCATATTTAAAGGAATATTTCACTTATTTTTTTCACTTTAATCGTTATTAAAATCAGTGCTCCCGCCAAAACGGCCATTTTTAAAAACATTTTATGCATTGACCCATGTCCCCTGGGGCAGGAGCCAGGTCCCCAAACCCTTTTTAGGACAGTATCTTGCATATTAGCCGTTAAAATTAGCACTTTTAATTTCGAACGTTCGAGTCTTATAGACTTCAATGGGGTTCTAAAGTTCGTTCGAATTTGGGGTCCGTTCGAAAGTTCTGGTGCGAACCGAACCGGGGGGTGTTCGGCTCATCCCTAGTGGCCGCGTACCTCCACTTATAAGGCAGCTTATGATTTTGTAGGCCTTTAGTTATTGGATTCAATAGGCATCTCAGTTGGAGGGTGTACTTGGATAGGTCTGGAAGGAGTTGGAGCCCGGTGTAAGGGGTTGGTAAAGGTGAGTTAGCTTTCATCCCTAACAGTAGTTTTTCCTTGATATGGTAAAAGTGAACCCTCATTAGTACGTCCCTAGGGACTGAGGATGCTAGGTGTGGTGGCTTGGCAATCCTGTGAATCCTGTCAATGAGGACATCTCTCGGAGACACTTCAGGGACAATGAGGCGGATCAAATCTGCAGCGTATTCCGGTAAGTCCGCAGGGGGGACATTCTCGAGGACCCCCCTTAACTTAATATTGTTCCTGCGAGATCGGTCCTCGAGGTCGGCCAGCTTGGCTCACATCCATAGTTGTTCCTCTTTAATATCATCACAGGTGTCAATAATGTAATTCACAGTATGAGTACAATCAGACAGCCTTCTCTCAGTATGGGTCACTCTGTTATCTAATGTGCGGATGTCTGAGGTGATTTTAGCAAACAGTGAGGAGAGGTCTGTCATGAGGGAGTTCTGGAGGGACAGCAGCATGTCCTTTAAGGTTGTATCGATGACCGGTTGGCCTGAGGTGGGGAAGGATGCCATGGATGATTGCAGGGCCTGGTTAGATAGGAAGGGAGTAGAAGCCTGGGCCTCAATTTGGGAGTGCAGCGATCGCTGCGGCGGCGCATCTAGCCGCATTTTGGCCTTAGTGGGGCTGCCCAGAAGGGGGTCTTCCTCCGGGGGGCTGGGGGGTCTGTCAGAGGTACCTGTGGATTGTAGGGGCTCTGGATCGTCGTCTGGGAGGTCCGTGTAGGCCTCGCGCGCCGCGGGTGGGCCGGCGCCATCTTGTAGGCATGAGTCTCTCCCCACTGGCTTGTAGGCAAATTCAGTCAGTTTCTTAGACAATCTCGCCGTGAATCGCTTTCTGGATGGGTTCATGGTGATCCCCGGTGTATCAGGAGCGAGGATGGCTGCGGATGGTGCAGGAGAAGCGGCCTGTGTTCTTAGATTCTCTGCCCTGCCTGACGAGCTAAGCTATTAAGAGGCCATCTATGGCTTCGGTCGGCCACGCCCTCCCCATTTGTTTTTTTTATCTGCCCTCTGGCTGATTGAAAGAAAAACATCCATGTATGGCCAACCTTACACTTGCACTCCATGTACAGTATATAATCTGTTCCATATGTCTGATTAAAGTGTGTTTTTGTTTATTTTTTTAATTTTCTCCACAGTTGCCCATTGCTTTATAGTTTGCAACTGGTTTCATGAAGTTCATCTTCACAGTAGGCTCAAACAAAGTATTAGCTCTCTATCTTTATTCTGTTTAGGTGTATGCATTTGTGAGAAGGAAGTAACAACTGGCCACCAATGCTGACAGGTCACAAAACACATGCTGTTTTTTTTTATTGCAGCCACTGATCAATGCTCCGTGGTAATATTGTGGCCTCTGACACCAAAACTGTGAGGTACTATTACTGCCACTGACACCAACAATGGAGCTTATTTTACATCCCCTTTCTCTTAAGTATATGTTGCATTATGCTGCAATAAATGCAGTATGTTGCAAAGATTAAAGAAAAAAAAAATTCCAGCATGGGGGTAAGTTGCAGCCATATTAGCTTCAAATAGGCTGCCCAACCTGAAACAATGCATTTTATGGCAAGAAACCCCCCTGTAAATGTTAGGAGCCACATGTGAGGCCCTCTAGAAGTTTCAAGTTGGTATGTATTTTTATTTAGCTTTCCCATTATCTTTTTTTTTTTTCTTTTTTTTTTTTTATATTTCTTCCTTCCCCTTTTCCCTCCTCTTTTTCTACCCATCTTCCTCCTCTCCCTTACCTCATACTGGATATCTCATTCTATCCAACCAGGTTTTCCACATCTTTTTAAATTCTCTAACATTTCCTCTCCTTAAATATATCACCCTCTCTTTCCATATTGTTACCGTAATTGCTAGCTGCCAATCAGCTACTAAAGGGGCATTTTTTGCTTGCCACCTTTGAGCTAACAGTTTTCTTGCCTGAAACAAACACCTCAGTATTGCTTTATTTGTACATCGAGATCTTCCTATTGCTTCTCCCAGGCCAAGCCCACATATCCTGGGATCCCCCTTGATCGCCACTCTAAATGTTTCATTCAAAAAAGTAACAATCTCTGACCAGTAGCGGAACAATTTTGGGCATCGCCAGAACATGCGTGCCAGGTCTCCAGACTCTTGACATCTAGGGCATTTATCATCTACTCTGCATCCAAAACTGAACAGTCTTTTTGGTGTATAATAGGCTCTATGTAGCATCATTAAATGTGACATCTTCTGAGCAGGCAAAACTGAAATTGAGTAACCATCCTCCAGTATTTTCATCCACTGTTCATCTGTAAAGGTTCCAAATTCCTCCTCCCATTTCCTTCTACATTTAAACCTTTCTGGACTTCCTATACTTCCTTCACATATAGCTGGATATACATCCGCTATAAATCCTTTTGTCCTTTCTGGAGTGTTTAATCTGCTAAAAATAGGGGAGTTATTCCACACTGGACCTTGCATATTAAATTGTTTGCCTAGAGCGTGTCTAATTTGAAGGTATTTATAAAATGATTGTTTTGATATATCAAACTCTGATCTTAAAGCACTAAATGTTTTTAATATTTTTCCTGTATATAACTGGGCCAGTTTATCTATCCCCTTTACTTCCCATTCTTTATATCCCCCTATTTCTACCATTTCCTGCAGGTTCCGGTTATCCCACAAAGGGGTATATTGAGTTAAGCCTCCCAGACCTTTAATTGCCACACTTTTACTACTAATTTTATTGTAGGTATTTTTTTTTGGGAAATGAATTTGCCTCCAGAGCTTCTACCATATTCTTATGGGGTATCTCCGTTAGCATTAGGGCCCTGTTAGTTCCGCCGCCTATCTCCTCACTCATTCCCAAGTGTTGCAGTTGAGCAGCTAAAAAGTAGCTCCTTGGATGTGGAACTGCCATTCCTCCTTTTCTTGTTGGTGATTGCAAAGTTTGTAAGGCAATCCTTGATACTCCTCCTCTCCATATAAGTTCTCAAAATAATACCTCCATTTTCCTAAACCACATTATATCTACCCATATCGGGGAGTTGTGTAACACATACAATAATTGCGGCATCCATACCATTTTAATCAAATTACATCTCCCTGCAGTCGATAATGGGAGTTTTTTCCAAATTTCGATTTTATTTTTGAATTTAGCTAATAATGGAACAACATTATCACTTATATATTTATTAGGATCTTTTTGTATGTATATCCCCAGATATTTCATGCATTCCACTACTTCCAGCTGCAAACCTATCACTGGGCTTTGGGTCCTACTTTTATCCAATGACATAAGAACTGATTTTTCCCAATTTATATCCAGACCTGAGAACCTCCCGAAATCTATAATAAGTGTCATCCCTTGTCTGAGGGACTGCTCCGTGTCCCCCAGGAAGAGGAGAATATCGCCCGCATATAGTGCTATCCTCTCTTCCCTCATCCTCCTTTGAAAACCAACCATATTCATATTAGATCTAATTGCAATAGCTAATGGTTCTATTGCCAGGGCAAAGATCAGGGGTGACAAAGGGCACCCCTGTCTTGTCCCCCTCTCTAAGAAAATCTTATCTGAATATTCATTATTAACCCTGATTCTGGCACTAGGGCCGTTATACAGGGTTTTTACCCATGCAATCAGATTAGGGCCAAACCCAAATTCCCCCAGTACTCGCCAGATATAACTCCATTCTAGACTATCGAAGGCTTTGATTACATCCAAAGCCATTATTGCCTTATTACCTTCGTTTTCTGTTGGTACCTGCAGGTTAAGATATAATCTTCTTATGTTCGTACTTGTAGATCTGCCCGGGATAAATCCTGTTTGATCGGGATGTATCAACCTGGAGATAAATTTATTCAATCTGATGGCTAATACTTTGGCTAATATTTTGTCGTCCGCACATAGAAGGGAAATGGGTCGGTAGGACTGAGTTTCCAATGGGTCCTTCCCCTCCTTGTGCAAGACTATTATTGTTGCTTCAGTCATTGAGGTAGGCAATCTCCCCACCTTTTTCGCCCAATTAAATACTTTAAGAAGCTCTGGAAGCAATATTTTACCGTAATATTTATAGGTTTCCACAGGAAGACCATCTGGTCCTGGGGATTTCTTATTGGCCATTTCTGACACTGCGCATTGAATTTCCTCAATTGTTATTGGGGCTTCCATTATCTCACTCTCCTCCTTAGTTAGGGACGGTATTTTAATATTCGCAAAGAACCTGTCCATATCCTCGCCTTCCCTCGTCCCCTGTGAGGTATACAGTTTGGCATAAAGTGCTCTGAAGGTATCTGTAATCACTGATCTCTGTGCTGAGATTTCTCCCTTCTCAGTCCTAATCACTGGGACGGTGGATGGCGAGGAGTTACTTCTTACAATCTGTGCCAACATCTTTCCTACTTTTTCCCCTTCCCCATACTCCACTTGTTTCTGGAACAATCTTTTATTCTCTGTTTTCCTGGTGATCACTACCTTGTGTTCCTGTTGTTTCTCTAACCATATTTTTTGTTTCTCTGGGGTGGGGTTTTCTATATACGCTCTCTCTGCTTCTACTAGATCCCTTTTAACCCTATTCTCCCATTCATTAGATGTTTTCTTAACATTCACTACACGTTGAATAAGAATACCCCTGAGGTAAGCTTTCCCATTATCTTAGTTTGATTTGCCAGCATACAATGTTAGCTATGGCAGCACGGAAGGTCCAATAGAAACAGTTGGTGACTGTATAGACAAATAACAGTGACAATTTTTTTTTTTTAATGACCAAATAAAAATACTAATGAGTAATAACTAGCAGTCAATCCTCAAGACAGCAATTCAGCTGCAATGACATGTTCAGCACTATGTATGCCAAGAAACTGACAAACGTGCTGATGTGGCTATGATTTTATTGTGTACTAAGTCTGGTGACACAACCCTGCATGACTGATTGTGTGAATGAGTGAAAAGTCGTTGGGGAGGCTTAAGGGGTGACAATCCTGCCAGAATATGTACATAATATTCACTAATCACTAGGATATAGGCAGAGTATAAAATAAAATCATAAGATCAAGCATGTTCATCTAGGGCATTTTTTAGTATGGGAGACAGGTCTGGATCTATTTATTCCTTCTGGCCATGTAATCTCCAGGATTTGATTAGATTGCCTTTTACCTTCCATCCCACTATTTCTAAAAGCCGGGCTTTGAAGCCACTTCTCCAAGTTCTACAGCGACATCAAATCGCATACAGTACCTGACCACGAGATTGTGTTTCCAGCACGATTGTATCGTGATGGAAATTGGTGCTGCGAGGCTGTGCTTCTCACGCTCTCCACCCCCCACGAGATGCAGCGTATCCATAGGAATTAATTGGGTGCAGCGAGTGGGAGGAGCGACAGAGCTTGGCGCTGGCTCTTTTGACGGGGGTCACGGAGGGTCAATATCGACGATGCTGAGCCACAGTTATACACAATCTCACGGTCAGGTACTGTATCAATGGGGTTTCCGTTTTTTGATTCCTTTCACGCACAAGGCTCTAAATATGTCTGCTGTTCTGCTGAAGAACTTCAGTCTTTCTTACAAGACATGCATCTTTATGAATGCCCTCTCAACTAAAATAGCACGCAAAGTTGATCAGCCTTCCACTCTCTGTAAAAAATAGCGGCTAATGGAAGTGATAGCAGTCACCAGGGGCAATCAAAGCGTGGTAATTTTGCTTCTTCTACACCAGTTTCTGAAGATCATCTTAATTTCTTTAGCCAATGCCAGTTGTCAGTATACAATATACCTGGCTCCTCTAGTCATTCAAATGGCTAGAAAGTTATCCTGCTTTATTTTATGTTTTATCTTGCTTTTTTCAAGTACATAACTCTTATTTGATTTATATACTTCAACTGCTTGTCTCCCTTTTACTGATATCAATATGCTACCAGCTTTACTTTATTACAGCCTTATGCTATTATTTGCTTTTATTGTTATATTTGATGCTTTATGTTACGTGGTTGCTCCTTACCCTAATATTTAAGCTCCCCCTCTTGGGCTTTAATAGTGCATTTTAGGGAATGAAAAATACCCGGATGTAGCTATTAACTTTCTATATTTATTATATTTTTATTGTTGGCAGTTCTCCCTTTGGAGGTGTCTTTGCGTCCCCAGTTAGCTACCCTCAGATCCACATTAATATTATGTGGTTAGCAGACGGTAGCCCTTTGGCCTCTGGTGGACCACTTGTCTCTCCTCCCGTATGCCCTTGTGTTTTGTCCTTCGCTCTCTATACTATATTGCAAATTTTAAATACATTTGCTCTACGAGAGCTAGTTCTCCTTCTTTTCTTCTATTCTTTCTTTTCCCTACTTCTTTTATTGAGGTAGTCACAGGACCATTATATATTGTTAAATCATCTGTTATTCAGTTCCTAACATCATTATTATGGACTCCCTAAATGTTTTGACCTTAAATGTCTAAGGTCTTAATATACCACATAAATGTGCCAATGCATGTCGCTCTTTTGCTGCAGCCAAAATCCATATTCTTTGTCTACCAGTGACAAATTTTACAGCTCAAGCCACCCCCAAATGCTTATTCCAGAAGTATTTACAGCTTTAGCAGCTAAACAGAGGGGTTCTTATAGCTTTCCGCCATACAACCCCATCTGTACCAACATCTGAAATTAAAGACTCAGAGGGTCATTATCTCATACTTACTAGACACATTTCAGATGTAGCGGTAACCATAGTATCATATTATGCTACTAATAAACACCCAACCTTTTTTCTTTCCCATCTTTTCCATGTAGTTGATACCCAGAAATGATGTACTATGATACTATGTGGAGATTCAAACCAAGTCCTCTTTCCCCTTTTAGATAAATCCTCACCCTGCCCCTCTCCCAGTCCATCTAAACTTTAATTTCAACAACTTCTTTCTAAATACTGTATAACTAGTTTGTCTCCTGGCGTGAGCTTAATCCAGCTTTCAGACCCTTTACCTACTACTCTCATCCACATAAATCATTCTCTAGGATTGATCATATTTTCCTAAGTATATGTATGGCACCAGAAGTCCTTTCCTCGATCATTATACCCTTTACCTCGTCTGATCATACTGCAGTTTGTACTACTATCTCCTTCCCTGTCCCAAAAGTGTAAGATACATCCTGCTGTATAAATAATTTGATTTTAACTCACCTATCCAACTCATTAGATATCAAGCTCACTCTCAAGCACTATCTCACTAATAACACTTTCTCCACTCATCCTTTGGGAAGCACATAAACCTGTAATCCGGGGTGCCCTTATCCAACAGGCATCATTTCTCAAACATGAGTACAAACTCCTCCACCAAAAATTAGAAACTGATTTTAATTCTTGTCGCATTTCAAAACTATCTCTCCCCCTCTACTAAAGCTAAACTAGATAGGGCCTGTTTAGAGTTTGACTTGTTTATTACTGACTCTGCAGATAAACTTTTATGCAAATCACAACACCTCTATTATCTTAAGGCAAACCAACCAGATACCAATTAGCTCAAACCTTGTGTTCACTACATGAACCCACAACGTTTGTGTGACTTAAGCGAAATCAAGATAATTATACAAGTAATCCCGTCAAAAATTTTATACACCTTTTGCTCAAATCTTGCTGAATTATACACTTCAAACTATAACTTTGATCACACAGCTGCTGATGCCTTATTTCCCATATCACACTTCCAATACTTTCCCATACTCATACTGAAGGACTTGAGTGCCCAATCTCTGCAGCAGAAGTTAGTATGGCTATCAAAGCTTTAAAACCTAATAAGCGTCCTGGCCGAGATGGGTTTTCAACTTTTTATTACAAGACGTTTTCTGATATTTTAACATTTTAGCCTGACTGAAGCCTTTATTTTGTTGCTGAAGGGACGCTCTTTTCATTCAGAATCTTTCATGGCTATAATCTCTATATTACCTAAACCTAAATCGGATACAACCACCTAGACAAATTATCATCCTATTCCGCTCCTTAACCACTTGCTTACTGGGCACTTAAACCCCCCTCAGTCCCAGACCAATTTTCAGCTTTCAGCGCTGATGCACTTTGAGTGACAATTGCGCGGGCATACAACACTGTACCCAAATGAAATTTTTATCATTTTTTTCCCACAAATAGAGCTTTCTTTTGGTGGTATTTAGTTACAGCTCGGAGTTTTATTTTTTGCTAAACAAACAAAAAAAGATGCAAAAAAAAAAAAAAAAAAATCATGTTTTAATAGTTTGTTATAAAATTTTGCAAACGGGTCATTTTTCTCCTTCATTGAAGTGCGCTGATTAGGCGGCACTGATAGGCTGCATTGGTGGGCACTGATGGGCTGCATTGGTGGGCACTGATGGGCTGCATTGGTGGGCACTGATAGGCTGCACTGGTGGGCACTGATAGGCATAGTTAAGGCGGCACTAATAGGCACAGATAAGGCGGCACCGATGGGCACAGATAAGGCGGCACTGATGGGCAAAGATGGGCACAGATAAGATGGCACGGATGGGTGGCACGGATAAGTGGCACGGATGGGTGGCACGGATGGGCACTGATAGGTACCACAGATAGATGGGACTGATGGGCACTGATAGGTGGCACTGATAGGTGGCTCTGATAGGTGGCACTGCTGGGCACTGATGGGCGGCACTGCTGGGCACTGATGGGCGGCACTGCTGGGCACTGATGGGCGGCACTGGGGTGCAGCACCTGAGGCAGATTTTGGGTGGCACTGTGGGTGGCACTGCTGGGTGGCACTGTGGGTGGCACTGTGGGCACTGCTGGGTGGCACTGTGGGCACTGCTGGGTGGCACTGTGGGCACTATGGGCACTGCTGGGTGGCACTGACAGGGGGGCACTTACTTTATTCAGGATGGCACTGCGGGTGGCAGGTGGGCACTGGCAGGGGGCAGGTGTCCTTTTATATTGCTGGCCGTGATCGGGACTGATGTCCCGAACACGGCCGCCGGCGATCGGCTTTTTTTTTTTCTCCTCGCGCTGTCAGCGCGAGGAGGAATACTAGCCGATTACCGGCTCCGTTTTATCACATGATCAGCTGTCATTGGCTGACAGCTGATCACGTGATAAGGGGTCGGGATCGACCCCTTACACGGATCGGTGATCAGGCGAGTCTCACGGACTCGCCGATCACAGAGCGCGCCGCGCGCGCCCCTCAGGGGGCGCGCAGGCCGCTCGTAACCAGGACTACGTCAATAGACGTAGTCCCGGAAATGTGGGTCCGCGCTATTGCCGTCATTTTGCAATAGCGCGGATCCCAAGTGGTTAATCTTGACATAAAACTTTTAGCCAAAATACTAGCAAGTCGTTTAAATCAGGTGATAAGTGAACTTATTCATCGTGATCAAGTTGGGTTTATCCCACTACACCAGGGATATGCAATTAGTGGACCTCCAGCTGTTGCAGAAATACAAGTCCCATGAGGCATAGCAAGACTCTGACAGCCACAAGCATTACACCCCGAGGCAGAGGCATGATGGGACTTGTAGTTTTGCAACAGCTGGAGGTCCGCTAATTGCATATCCCTGCCCTACACCAAGCAGGTGACAATTTTTGCAGAGCTTTATTACTTGCTCATGCAGCCAAATATAGACATTTACCAACATCTTTTCTTTCCAACAATATTAGAAAAGCTTTTGACACAGTCTCATGGTCCTATCTTTAGTACACTATTCAAAAATGAGGGCTTGAACCCCATTTCTTGAAGTGGATTGCATCCCCATACGATAAACTAAAAGTACCATATTTTCCGGCGTATAAGACGACCTTTTACACGTAAAAAAATTGGCCAAAAAGCAGGGGTCGTCTTATACGCCGGGTCAGCTCCTCGGATGCCGGCTGGGTGTTCGGTAATACTGTATGTAGCTTCGGCTACATACAGTATATACCGCTGAGCCAATCCTGGTGAGCGATGTATTCAAATGAATACAAAGCCTGCTCGGATTGGAGTAACGACCTCTGCCAATCCGAGCAGGCTACTCTGTAGCCTGCTCTGATTGGCTTGGAGAGTCAGAGCGGCGCGGGCTGATGATGTTACAGCCTCTGCCAATCCAAGCAGGCTTTGTATTCATTAATAGAATACATCGCTCGCCGTGATTGGCTCCAACAAATGCAAGAAGAAGGAAGAAATATGAAGCCTCGGAAGCCTCGAAAGCCGGGTTGTCTTATACGGTAAGTACAGATTTAAAAGCATTTTTGTCCTGTAAGATTAGGGGGTCGTCTTATATGCCGGGTCGCCTTATACACCGGCAAATACGGTATATATCAAATATGCCGGTTTTAAATCTGACCTATTCCCTATTGGGAGTGGCACCTGTCAAGAATGTCCTATTTCCCTACTTCTTTTTGCTCTCATCATTGAGCCACTTGCTCAATTGATTAGATTGGACCCAAACATTAAAGGTTTTGAATTAGGCAGATTTAATCATAAAGTCTGCCTTTTTGCTGATAATATCTTACTCTTTATGACCTCTCCACCATATTACAGCACCTAATCTCCATTCTATTTTAGACTGTTTTTCCAAACATCTTAGGTCTGGTAGTTAATTACCAAAAATCCACTGCACTTAACATCTCCCTACCTTCTGCTGAACTTCAACTTGCTAAAAACTTGCTCCCCTTTGCATGGACACCGCATCGACTCCCATACCTAGGAATATAACTTACTGCTAAAATAATCGATTTATATTAAGCTAAATTCCCTCCGTTATTGAAACAGGTTACTGAATTGTTAACACAATGGTCCTCTATCTTCTTAATAGGCAAAATTAATGTAATCAAGATGGCTATTTTACCCAAATTATTATACACTTTTCGAGTCCTGCCCATTTCAGTAACATCCCATTTATTAACAATTTATTCAGCATAGAATTATCTCCTTTATCTTGGGCACAGCTAAACCCCATACCTCTAAATACACTCTTTGTCTTCCACAACAACGTGGAGGATTCAGTCTCCTCAATATTTCTGCTTATTATCGTGCAGCTCATGTGGGTAGCAATTGAGTCTATCGAGCTTGACCCTATCTCAGTAGCCAATATGTTATGGTTACATCCAGTTGATCATACAGCTATCCGCAATCCTATCACCAAACACTCTTTATCCATCTGGGGCCACTCTCGGCCTTCAATCGCCCCATATACCACTTCTTTCTTTTATTGACCACTTCAATACAGGGCACTTTCGCCCCCTTCCTTCCCAGCCCAATTTTCAGCTTTCATCGCTCTAGCGCTTTCAGTGACAATTGCGCGGTCATGCTACACTGTACCCAAAATACATTTTTATTATTTTGTTCGCACAAATAGAGCTTTATTTTGGTGTTATTTATTCACGACTCCGTTTTTTATTTTTTGCGATATAAGCGCAAATAAAGCAGAAATTTGGAAAAAAAAACAATATTTTCTTTTTTCTATTTTAAAAGAAATCCAATAAAATCTAATTTTGACATAAATTTAAGCCAAAATGTATTCTGCTACATGTTTTTGGTAAAAAAAATTCCGTTAAGTGTATAATAATTGGTTTGTGTGATCACGGACATATGTACGCAAATGATCATGTACATATGTGTGCAGGTGATCACGTACATATGTGTGCAGATAATCATTGGGACATGTGATTTTAGTGGGACATATGTGGGGGACATGTTTTTATTATTAGGGACATGTGTTTTTATTATTTGGGGACATGTATGTTTTGGGGACATGTGTGTTTTGGGGACATATGTGGGGAAATTGTGTTTATACTGTGTGGTGTGTTGTGTGTTTACACTAGACTGATGATCAGTGAGTAAAAAGCTGTAAAAAACAGCTCATGCTCACTGATCATCAGCCGGCTGCAGCGATCTGCTCTCCTCTCCTCAGCGATGACTTCTGTGTGAGGAGAGGAGGAGCCGATTGCCTAGCAACCGGCTGTTTGTTTACATCACATGTCCAATCACGGCTGCCATGTGATCAGGAGGGCCAATCACAGAGCCCTCCTGCCGATCTGAGATGCGCCGTGTCCGGGTTGACATGAGCACACCGTGATCGCGCCGCTGCGCGGGCACACGCGCCCGCGATACCGCTCCTTTTGAGGGACGTTCCTGAACGTCCTATCAGAAGTAGACGGCTCCCACCCGGCCGTATATGTGCATTGGCCGGGGGGGAACCCTGCCTTTTACCCTGCGTGGATTTCCCCTAATTGCTTTAATGCGTAGAGTGCAGTTAATCTATTTAGATTATATAAATTTGTATCTGCATCTTCTTTACACTCCTTTCCCTACTCTATGTGAAACTTATGGACTTCCCAAATCAGAATTATTCCGTTATTTACAGACTAAATTATTTTTTTCAACTATACCTACAATCAGGCACTGTTATCTCAGATGTTGCTTTTTTAGCATATATGTAATTATGTCCCACATATGAGAGGACTTGTTTTGATTCTTTATGAACAAATTCTAGATAGTTTTGATAATAGCCCCCCTCCCTATGTTTCTAAATTGGAACAAGATCTAAACCGCTCATTCGATGATAATGAATTGTCCAGTATATGGTTAAACATTAAATCAGCTTCCTCTAATGTTGTTGCTGTGGAAGCAAATTATAAGATGCTTTCTTGTTGGTATTTAGTTCTTGCTAGGATAGTGAAATATGCTCCTGATTACCCTGCAGCTAGTTTTCGCAGCTGTTCAGACACCCAACTCCATATATGGTGGGATTGTCCAACAGCCCAAAAAGTTTTGAATCTAAAACCAGACTGAATTACACAGTATCAATTTTGCCTTTTTTTACAGCTCTTAAAAGATGCAAAACAAACCATAGCTAAGGCATGGAAAACTCAAAATCTGATTGTAGCCAAAACTATTCACAGAACCAATAGAGCTCTTGTTCATGCTAAAATGGATGCAATAGAGAGTGATGGGATCTGCAAATTTGAAAAAACTCTGGTTACCTTGGGTTAAACATTGTTTACTAGGGATGGAGGAACGGTTCGACCTGAGCATAAGTTCGAGCGGAACTTTGGTTGTTCGGACATTCAGCAAACAATGACCAATGAGGGTTATTTACTAAAGGCAAATCCACTTTGCACTACAAGTGCACTGTAAGTGCACTTGAAAGTGCACTTGAAAGTAAAGTCGCTGTAGAGCCGAGAGGGACATGCAAGGAAGATAAAAAACAGCATTTTAGCTTGCACATGATTGGATGATAAAATCAGCAGAGCTTCCGCTCATTTCAGATCTACCCCTTAGATTTAGAGTGCCTGCACTTCCAAGTGCACTGCCAGTGCACTTTCAAGTGCATTTACAGTGCATAAATAACCCCCTATATGCAGTGTTCATGGCAATTTCAAAAGCTGCGGAACCCGTTAAAGTCTATGGGACACTAACATGAAAAACCAAAAGTGCTCATTTTAAAGGCTTATATGCAAGTTATAGTCATAAAAAGTTTTGGGGAGCTGGGTCCTGCCCCAGGGGACATGTATCAATGCAAAAAAAAGGTTTTAAAAACGGCCTTTTCTTCAGGAGCAGTTATTTTATTAATGCTTAAACTGAAACAATAAAAAGGAAATATTCCTTTAAATATTGTGCCTGGGGGGTGTCTATATAGTGCCTGTAAAGTGATACATTTTCCCATGTTTAGAACAGGTCTGGTATAAATATTAAGGGGAACCCCCGAAACAATTTTTTTTTAAAAATTGTGTGGGGGTCCCTCAAAATCTATACCAGGCTCTCCGAGTGACGCTTTTTCTCGATGACAGCTGTTATGTAGCTGAGGGAGTGGCCACTATGTGACGTAAATGGGTGGCCCCACCTTCTTCTGACATCACAACATCTGGTAATAGATTTTGGGGGACCCCTACACCATTTTTTTAAATTTGGCGCAGGGTTCCCCTTGATATCCATACCAGACCTGAAAGGCCTGGTATGGATTTTGGGGGGATCCCCACACTTTTTTTTTGGTTCAGTTTCCCTTAATATTTATACCAGACCCAAAGGGCCTGGTAATGGACTGGGGGGGGGGGGGGGCATGCAGTTTTTCCAATGAGTTTTATCTATATTGTCGAGACCCGACAATTCATTACAGCCATGATCAGTTTTAAATTACTTTTTTTTCCTTTAGAAATGTAATTTTGCTGTAGTATTGTTCTGAACACGGGAAAACTATGCCACTTTACAGGAATACTATAGACACCCCCAGGCACGATATTTAAAGGAATATTTCCTTTTTATTGTTTCACTTTAAGCTTTATTAAAATCACTGCTCCCAAAAAAAGGCTGTTTTAAAAAAAAAATTTTTTTGCATTAATACATGTCCCCTGGGGCAGGACCCAGATCCCCAAACACTTTTTATGGCAATAACTTGCATATAAGCCTTTAAAATTAGCACTTTTGATTTTTCATGTTCGTGTCCCATAGACTTTAACAGTGTTCGTCCAAATTTTTTGCCTGTTCGCATGTCGAACCGAAATGAACATTGTTTACCTCCTGACTTTGATGACACTTTACTATTGTCATGGTTATAATAATCCATTTACCCTTTCATCACCTTTCATTCGGTTGAAACCTCACTACCGCTATCAAATTTATCCTTTATTCCTGCTGTATTTTTTCCTTTTTCTTTACTTCTTCTATTCTCTTCCTCCTTTTACATGACCCTTTCTCTTTTACCAGTTCTTATGTGGTACTCAGAGTTGTTCTCCAGACCCATTGAAATGTACTTTCGCTTTACTGATTTGTTAATCACCGTGTTGAAGTAATTAGTTTGTTACCCTTTGAATATATACTACAATATTTGTAAAATTCTGATTGTTCTCCTTTATTCTATTCAAAGCAATAAACAAATTTGACAAGGAAATGAATGTAAGACGCATCAAAAATGCACCACCTTTTTTTGGTTTGTTTTTTGAATCACGTGTCCACGTTTCACCAGTGCATGATTGAAGTTAGGCAAAAAGGATTTTTGTATCAGAAAAACATTGCAATTTTTCAGTGGAGCAGCGTGAAATGGCCCTAATTTGAAACTAAAGTCATTAAATGAAAACAAATTGCTAAGGGGTACATTTTTTTTTTGTCAAGAGAGACATTTCATGTCTCTTGTGCCGAAAATTATTTTCCCCTTGCTTCTAGAAATGTTACATTTTGTGTACTAGACATGTGCGCCGTCACTAAATTTGTTTTGTTTCGCTCCGTTCCGTTTCATATTGGAATTAATTAGTATTTCGTAATTCGTGTTTGAAATTTCATACGAAATACAAATTTTCGTTAACTTTTCGTAACAATTACGAATTAATTTATCATTATGAGGGGCTTCTACCATCACTGTGTTGTGCTGACTTCCTGGGCTTTTAACTTGGTTTGTTAACTTTTCATAACAATTACGAATGTTCGTTAGGAATTTGGATCTGAAATTCGTAAAAGAAATTTCGTACAGAATTCGGAAGCATAGCAATTCGTATTACAGATCCTCCCGAATGTACGAATTTATGGAAGTTCGTACAAACTTTCAATTCATACGAAACAAATTGTACATGTCTATTGTGTACACTGCTCACAGCGCATTCACATGTAAGATGACAAAAATAGAGCTGTGTGTCATGACAATGTAACTGCAGCACATTTGTCTCCAAAAGACAGCTTATTTATGTGGCCTGCATTCACTGTTCATATTGATTTCATCCAAACAGCTTCATGCACACACAAGAAGTAAAAAATGACTTTCCATATGTATGCCAGCAATTTAAATAATAGAAAATGTTTAGGTTTTTAAAGGCTTTGGAAAACATATGGAAATACTTAAGGCAGATTTTTCTGCTCTTTAAAGGATTCTATATTGTCTACTTTTTGCCTTTAATGTGAAATTTAACAAAGATATTTAGTCATACCTTACATACAGAAAAAAATATAATACACCTTACAGACATCCAAAGGAAATCTAGCAACATGATTTGTATTTAATGTTGTTCCAAGCAGAATATTTCAGAAATTTCTCCTTAAAGTGACAGTCCACTTTTTGCAAAAAAGTATTAAATGCTAATCATATGATCAATATGCATTCTCTACATTTTTGCACTGAAGCCTGCAGAGCATTACACCACAAACGGTGCATTGTGGGTGTTACGGAGCTCTGTAAACAATTTTTTTTTTTCGCAGTAAAAAGAAATTGGAAAACTTGTGAAAAGTAGTTGAGAGCTCCACTTCCTGGCTGAGTATAAGAATACACAATTTTTAGATATTAAATATTTCAGGGTCAACACCTACATCCTGGACTGAGATGCAGGCCCGGAGATGACATTATAGGCTCTATTTACGAAGCTTAAAGTAGTATTAATCCCAAAAACAAAATGTTTATATAATACAGCCTACCAATTCTTAAATGTGGTGGCTGCATTCGTTTTCTTTTTTTAGGCTTCTTTTCCTTTATTTTGATATTTTCAACTGTTGATCTAGCCAACTTCCAACAGACCAAGCTGTCCAGAAAAAAATGTCAGTTAGAGGGGTAAGACAAACCATTTAATACTGAGATTTAAAACTGCTTACAATGGTCAGTTTTTATTACTTTATCCCAAAAGGAAAAAAAATGTTGCTGTAGTTGCTTATAAAGTATTAACAGGACTTCAGCTTTAATTTGCTAGTCATAGAAAAATGCTTTCACCATAACAGAACAAAATAGTGAGTTGCCGCATCCCTATATACATAGAAAAAATGTGAATACCCTCTAGGTGGGACTTTGAATGGCAACAACACGAAAAAGATATATATAAAAATGGTATTTATTGAAAAATACCAAAGAGTTCTTCTCGGACATTGGAGAGTAACTACTAGACCTATGTACCAATATTCTATGCAAGAAATTATGTATATGTGAGTTGTCTTTGTGCATCTTATGAATCATCATATATGTGATTGATTATTTTTTATCACATATTTTTCAATAAATATCATTTTTATATATATCTTTTTCGTGCTGTTGCCATTCAAAGTCCCACCTAGGGGGTATTCACATTTTTTTGAATTTGTTAGTCAAGTCCATCTAAATCTGCTAGTGCATTTAAAGCTGGTCATATACTAGTAGAATTTAATTTGAAAGTTTTCATTTTAAGAATATTTGTTTGATGTTCTAATCGTTGGTGGGGTTGAATTGACTTTCTTTTTGACCACAGTGATGACAAAAATTAGAAGGATCAGAATGTAAAAATGTTCTCAAATGAACAAAATTCTAATAAATTTATCATTTTCCTTCGGGAAAGTCCATTCATTTCAAGTATGAATGTTAACCACTTGCTCCCGGCCATATAGCAAAATGGCAGCGGCAAAGTGGTTTCAATATCCTGACCGGATGCCATAAGACGTCTTCAGGATATTAAGCCGCTGCGTGGTCCCGTCGGCGCGCATCACGGCGATCGTTGTTTCGGTGTGTCAGTCTGACACACCACAACTGCAATCTAGGTAAAGAGCCTCTGACTGAGACTCCTTACCACGTGACCAGCCATGTCCAATCACAGGAAGAGCCGGTGGTTGGCTTTTTCTCACTCGTTTCTGTCAGATACGAGTAGAGGAGAGCCGATCAGCTACTCCTCTGACAGGAAGGTCTGTGCTGATCGATTATCAGCGCAGCCCCCCTGAGGATGCCCACACTGGACCATCAAGGATGCCACCAGACCTCCAGGGATGCCCACCACCGGGTATGCCACCCTAGACCACCAGGGATGCCAATCAGTGCCTACAAGGGATCCCAATCAGTACCCACAATGGGCATCACTGATTGGCAGGCATTATTGTTTGGCAATGATTGGCATCCATCAGTACCATACATTACAGTACATCAGTGGCACCTATCAGTGCCCATTCATGCCCATCCATTCCACCTATCAGTGCTCATCCATTCCACCTATCAGTGCCCAACTGTGCCACCTATCAGTGCCCATCCGTGCCGCATATCTGTGCCCATCCATGCCGCCAATATGTTCTTATTCATGCTGCCTATCAGTGCCCATCCATGCTGCATATCAGTGCCACCTATCTGTACCCATCAGTGCCGCCTATCAGTGCTCCATCAGTGCCGCATATTAGTGCCCATAAATGCCACCTCATCAGTGCCACCTCATTGGTGCCACCTCATCAGTGCCCATCAATGCCGCCTTATCAGTGCCCATCAGTGCAGTCCCATTGGTGTCCGTTAGTGAAGGAGAAAACTTACTTATTTACAACGTTTTGTAACTGAAACAAAATAAAACTTTTCTTTTTTTTTACATTTCTGGCTTTTTTTTATTTGTTTAACAGAAAATAAAAATCCCAGAGGTGAACAAATACCACCAAAAGAAAGTTCTATTTGTGGGAACAAAATGATAAAAATGTAGTTTGGGTACAGTGTAGCATGACCGCGCAATTTTCATTCAAAGTGCGACAGTGCTGAAAGCTGAAAATTGGTCTGGGCAGGAAGGTGTATAAGTGCCCTGTATTGAAGTGGTTAAAACAAATGCAAGTTTGAAAAATTTGAATGGCATTTGTCAAGCCATTGAAGGTACTGAGAATTTTTGTACAAATGCTCATTTGATAAAAACAAATCTACAAATGTATGGCTATTTTAATATCATCCTATCCCCAGATTAATAATGCTGCTGTCCAAAGGTGTCTCCATTGCTTCACTACTGGAGTGAAGACACCCTTGAGCTGGCCATAGATAGATCAAAATTTGGCTGGTTCAGCAGAGACCAGTTGAACTTGTGTCAGTTTCCATTTATGAAAAGTCAACATAATGACATAAATGGGCTTGCTGGAAAATGTGTGTTCATTCAGCTCTGCAGCCAATAGACCGCAGCACTGATCAGTGTAGCCCGACAGCGGAGGAGATGCCACCCTCTCTGCAGTAGACTAACAACATCTTTTCAGCCTATTGCGTTTTCCTGCAATAAATACTAGTATTATGATTTTGATCTCAGCTACAAAATGACAGCAAAAAAAAAAAGTAATAGAAATACAGACAGTATAACAATAGATTATAAAATGATTATATGCTACCATTATTTATGTACCACCTTTTGACAGCTAATTATACTCAATGCATTATATATTGACAAATTGAGGAATGAAAGTCCAGGAAATATGATTAGTCCTTTTGAAATCTCTATTGGATAGTTTATTCTGTTGCAAATGTTCTAACACTATTATTACTTTGCAATTCTGAATTTATGTTGTATATTTGACACATACATTTTTCCAAAGTGCAAAAAATAAATCTTGTATTTGACAAGACATTTGTTTAGGAGCCAAACCCTTTATTTTGTTGCCAAGTGCATTGCAATTAATTTCAGATATACTTTGAAGAAAACATATAACAGATTGTGGCTTTTTTTGCTGTAATAAAAATGCAGTTTATAAAACTTGAAACGGACCTTTCCCCTTCATCTTTCTAAACTGCCAACACATTGTAGAAGTATAAAATTAAACATGTCCACTTACATATATCAATACACCTTTATTTGTCATCGCCTGCTAAATTGCCAAGGGGTATGTTCTGCCTGTGCCCTGCTCCTGCGCCTTTTGTTTTAAAAATAAAGTCAATAACCCACCAATGACGTCTTTTTTATATGTTGCCATGGATACAACAACCTAAGCTGCATTATGTTAGCCGATAATCACATTACCGAAGCCATGGCAAAGTATAAAAAATAACATACAATAAACAATAACAAGGAAGTGCTTTTCCCCCTTAGGCCCCTTTCACACCAGTGGACCGATCAGGTCCACCTGAAAAGTGGACAGGTGGACCCGATCGGACCACTCATTGTTCTATATGGAGCGGTGGATGCCAGCGGACATGAGTCCGCTGACACCCACCAGGATCCAATCCGATGGTCTATCGAATAGTGCCCGCCATCTAAAAGTGCCCACGCAGTACGTAAGGGCACTCCAGCTGACTTCCCGATCAGCTGGCGTGACGTCAGCATAGTGCATGCGCACATCATAGGAGGCATTTTTCGACAGTAGATACCATTTGACGGGCACAATTGAAAGCTATGCAAAGAGCGGAGGCTGACCATAGTTGTCAGATTGTGCTTCACTGTTGCAGGGCGTGTTGTGGCTGTGTTGAAACGCGAGTTTTGCCTGTGTTGCAACCTGCCCTGACACAGGCAAAACTTACCCTGCAACACAGACAAAACCCAACCTTGAGCACACTGTAAACCCGCCTTGCAACAGCAAGGCACAAACTGACAACTACAGCCTCCCTCCCTGTTTGCATAACTTTCAATTGTGCCCGTCAAATAGTATCTCCCTTTGAAAAATGGCTCCTACAATGCGCGCATGCTCTATGGTGACATCACGCCAGCTGATTGGGAAATCCGCTGGAGAGACTTTGCATGTGCAAGCACTTTTCCACGGTGAGCACTATTCAATAGAACACCGGTCAGCTCAAAACAGACAGATGGGGATACGTTCCCCATCCATTCGGCAAATCGGATCAGATGACAGTCGGATGGAAAGGGACAAGCAGTCTGTTTCCATCCAACCAACCCATAGAGAACAGCGGGCTGTGTCCATGTCCACTCTGCATAGTGGAGTGGACACAGACCTGTCTTCTGCCCACTCAGTGGTGATCAGCGAAGAGATCCCCCGCTGAGCAGGTGGATACGCTTGACGCGTTGAAAAAGGAATGTTTTTCAGGGCACATCACCGCAGCACAGTGGTGTTAACAGACATGATTTTTTTTTACTTGTTTAGTGTTAAGCCCGGGACACACAATGAGATTATCGGACAAATGAACGTCTGTTTTTTTTTTTTCATGCAAACCTCAGATCGAATCTGATGAGTTTACTAAAATCACAAAAATTTGCATACGACAGAATAAAAATTCGGTAATGATGTCATGTGTTGTAATGCATTTGTATTGTATTTACAAACGACAGCTGTATTGATTAAACAAAAATCATACGATCTGGCATTGTACGAAAAATATTTACGTCCGATCAAATAATATTGGATGAACTGTCCTGATCGGCTCTCAAAAGCTCTGTACTAATGATCTTATTATCGTACGATCACTGCAAAAGCATTTTTTTTTGGTATGATTTTCTGATTGTGTGTACCGGGCATTAGGACTGCGCGGAGAAATGCTGTCCAGCACAATCCCAATGAACCTTCTGTAAAGAGGCACTTAGACCAGGTTCACATTGAGGGTGGGTTTGACAGACATATGTGCGGGTTCATGCACAGATGTTTATTCGAATTGCCCCTGAAGTCGCCAAAAATATTACAGAAACTACTATTGAGAATCAGTGTGGTGCCACAAAGTCAGCGTTGATCTGATTCAAACGGTGCCGTTGCCGGCAATAGCTGGCGATGTGACACGTCAAATCACATGTCAAAACGGCCCAAAGTGAATGTGAGCTTAATTATTTAGGGCTCATTCACACCAGGTGTGTTGATCTGTGTTGAGCACTGCATTGACACAGTTGCTATCTCTGTGGCCATTCACACTTCACTGATTACTGCACTGACACTCAAAAAACAATTACTGTGTATGTGTCACATTTACGTATGCTGCACACTAGTGCACAAAAAAGCATGTCAACATGCATGAATGCAATGCAACCTGCCTATCAAAATACAAACAAAGATGTTAGTATTTTGACCCTTAATGTGGTATGTACAGAAAATACACATTTAAAAACACAGGTCAATGAGCAGTAACAAACACAGCAAAATGCATTAAAACAAGCATTATCTGTGCATTGTGGTGTAAACAAGCCCCAAATGCTTTGTACATTCAACATGATACGGGTTAGCTGAATCAGAGAAGTCAGTACATCCATCCATCTGACCATCCAGCTTACTTTGACTAGCTCCATCTGAAAAATAAGTGAATTTTGGACTGGTTGGCTTTGCATAGAAGTAACTTGTTGTTGTTAAATTTATAAATTAATCCTATTTTTATTTTTTTTTACTAATTAAGCACCTACCAGAAATTGATGTTGATTGGTAGGCTGGTCACAATATGGAGCAGTGGTGACCAAACTGACACCAATGATGGGGCACCATTCCTCCCACTGACTCCAATGATGGGGCACCATTCCTCCCACTGACTCCAATGATGGGGCACCATTCCTCCCACTGGCACCAATGATGGGGCACCATTCCACCCACTTACACCAATGATGGGGCACAGTTCCTCCCACTGGCACCAATGATGGGGCACCATTCCACCCACTGGCACCAATGATGGGGCACCATTCCTCCCACTGACATCAATGATGGGACACCATTCCTCTCATTAACATCAATAACAGGGCACTATTCCTCCCACTGACACCAATGAAGGAGCACTATTCCTCCCACTGACACCAATAATGGGGCACCATTCCTCCTACTGACATCAATGAAGGGGCACTATGTCTCCCACTGACGCCAATGATGGAGCACCATTCCTCCTACTGACACCAACGAAGGGGCACTATTCCTCCCACTGACACCAATGATAGGGCACCATTCCTCCTACTGACACCAACAAAGGGGCACTATTTCTCCCACTGACACCAATGAAGGGGCACTATTTCTCCCACTGACACCAGTTATGGGACACCATTCCTCCTACTGACACCAATGAAGGGGCACTATTTCTCCCACTAATACCAAAGAAGTGACATTGATCACTTACACTGACACTGGACATTTTATACTTCTAATGCCCACAGTTAGGCTGGGCTAAAAGCTGAAGGACAGTAAATTGGCCCTTTGTTTGGAAAGACCAGAGACCCCCAATATAGAGGAAGGTCCACATGCTCTCCATTGTTCCTCATTTTCTTCATATTTGGATACACTGGGAGATGAAGTACAGAATGGGGTTGTCTCCATTGGAAGGCACTGATCAGGAAAAATGTCCAGTTAACATTCAGTGGCTCCTACTAACTCTGTCGTCTCAAAGTACATCAGCACCACTGAAAACAGTATGAAGAAAACACATTTCAGTAGCTCCTCCATTACTATGCTGCTGACATGCTTTTTTCACAGCTTTTAAATTTAGTGAGAACAGAAATGTATGTTGTTTATACACAAAGTTTAGAAATAGAAACCTAACAAAACAGATGGCCTGCAGTTGGCCGATGAGGTGAAAACAACTGTAGTCAGATTCCGGTAACTGAGACTGAGAGGTATTTCCAGCTCACATTCCACGACATCCAGTGAGGTGTTTCCTAATTAAGGAGAAAAACAAATGTTTTCACTTACCTTCTTATTCACAGGGTTATGTCTGCCTATTAATACCAGATTTTCCCACGTATGACCTATTATAACATATGTTACATATGTATGAGTATGTACTGTTTAGTTTTTTTTTTTTTATAGTAATGCGTTCAACAACATTTTGATTGATTTTGACTACTAAACAGCAAAGTGGTAGAATATGTCTGATTGAGCAGTTACTAAACATTATTCCCATTGCATAATTTGCATTTATAAAGCCCCATACACACTATCAGATTTTCTGCAAATTTTTTCCTTCAGATTTACCAAAACCATATAATATGAGGTCAGGAGTTTCAATTTGTATGCAATCAGGCAGGCCCTTGCACTACATGGTTTTGGTAAATCTGAAGACAAAAATCAGCAGAGATTCTGATAGTGTGTATGGGGCTTAAAAGTTTAAGTGACACTTAAAAGTTTAAGTGACACTAAACAATGAATTTAGTCTCCAAAAATAACCCATACACATCCAGTACTTAGCCACTTTTACCCCCTTCCTGCCCAGGCCAATTTTCAGATTTCAGTGCTCTCACAATTTGAACGACAATTGTGCGTTGATGCAACACTGTACCCAAATGAAATTTTTGACATTTTGTTCACACAACTAAAGATTTTTTTGGTGGTATTTAATCGATGCTGGGTTTTTAATTTTTTTGCAAAATAAACAAAAAAAGACTGAAAATTTTGAAAATTTTTGAAAAATTTTGAAAAATTCTTTGTTTCTGTTCTAAAATTTTGCAAATAAATAATCTTCTGGTATTTGGGTTTCTGTAAGGTCCATGCTTCCCGTCATAGTCTGTCCTCACTAAGATGTCCACCATCTCCACCATTTCTTCAGATGACATATTTGTGGCCTTATATAGCTCATCCTGGATCTGGAAGTGGCTTTCTCTGGGTTTTCCTCATTGCTGCTCTCACCACACACCTTTTGCTCTCCCACTGCGCCAAAAGAGAAGAGGCAGGGAATACACTAGAAAGAAGGACTGGGCAGAGTTTCACGCAGGCGCAGTGTATATAAAGCCATAACGTGCGGTCGATGTAATGGCCATAGGAACAATCTGGGAGTGGAGGATGAATGATCAACATCACCAAAAGGAAACATAAAACGAAGGTACAATTGTAAATTGGGGCATCGGTAGTTAGTGGCCTATACTGCTTATAGATTGAGGCTTATATTGGGACCAGATTATGAGTTTAGCCTGACATTAGGGTTTGTCTTTTGTTCTGTTTTGCAGGCATCTGCTAATTCATTTCATTAACAATGGTGGATAAATTCACAGCGCCAGACTTTTTGCCCAATTTTGTACAGCAGTACCGAGAGCTGCTAAGTCAAAAGTAGGAATTACTCAAATAAAATCAAGAGGAAGGCAGTGATGGAGAAACTGTTGGAATTGGTGAAGCCTCTGTATCCCACAGCAGACATCAATTATTTGAAGGCCAAAATTAGTAGCTTGAGTAGTACATATAATAGGGAGTGCAAGAAGGTCATGGAATCCCAGAGATCGGGAGCATCAGCATACACATGACATATATGACAAATATGTCCCCAGGCTGTGGTACTACAACAGCCTGCATTTTTTGTCTGACCAAACAGAACCAAGCCCATCACTCTCAAGGCTTCCTTCCATATCGACTGAGGCTACAGCACCTGAGATCCATCCTGGTCCTTCTACATAGGAAGAAGATGTGGAGGAGCTCAGCTTGACCCAGGTATAGGTATTGTTGTACATATTTGTAGACAAAAATAGAATTATGTTAACTAGACATTATTGATCCCCAATTTCTGCCTTAACAAAGTGGTTTACATATCAATAGACAGTCGTGGTCAAAATTATTGGGACAAGGATGAAAAATGCTGGGGTCAGAATGACAGTCTTTTCTTTTTGTCAACATTCAATTTGCAACAGACAGG
Organism: Lithobates pipiens; assembly: GCF_037356315.1. Taxonomy (NCBI): domain Eukaryota; kingdom Metazoa; phylum Chordata; class Amphibia; order Anura; family Ranidae; genus Lithobates; species Lithobates pipiens. The sequence goes on from NW_027507748.1 coordinate 178,387,207, forward strand.
AGCTCAAAATTGTGTGTGATTGATGATTAGGGATGAGCCGAACACCCCCCGGTTCGCACCAGAACCAGAACGCGTTCGAACACGCGAACACCATTAAAGTCTATGGGACACGAACATGAATAATCAAAAGTGCTAATTTTAAAGGCTTATATGCCGGTATTATCATAAAAAGTGTTTGGGGATATGGGTCCTGCCCAGGGGACATGTATCAATGCAAAAAAAAAGTTTTAAAAAACATTTTTTCAGGAGCAGTGATTTTAATAATAATAATAAAGTGAAACAATAAAACTGTAATATTCCTTTAAATTTCATACCTGGGGGAGTCTATAGTATGCCTGTAAAGGGGTGCATGTTTTCCATGTTTAGAAACAGCAAAATTACATTTCTAATGGAAAAAAAGTCATTTAAAACTACTCGCGGCTATAATGTAATGTAATGAAGCGAAGCGTCACACTGCTGAAGACTCCCACAGAGGCGGATCGTGCATACGGCATGGAGAAGAAGCTGGAGCAAGATGTGGGACGAGAAAACTGGAGGAGGAAGAAGATGAAGAAGATGAAGAAGAAGATGGAGAAGAAGAAGATGGAAAAGAAGAACAACACCAAAGGAAGAAAGAAGATGAAAAAAGAAGCCCAAAGAAGAAGAATTTAATAAAGGACTTGTCAAAAACTGTCTTTTGTCTTTTTTAACTTTTTTGTCACTTCTTTTGTGAAATGGTAGGGGTACTTTTGTTCCCCATTACCAATTCACACGAGGGGCGGGATCTTGGGGTCCCCTTGTTAAAGGGTGCTTCCAGATTACGATAAGCCTCCTGCCCGCAGACCCCCACAACCACCGGGCAAGGGTTGTGGGGATGAGGCCCTTCTCCCCATCAACATGGGGACAAAGTGCTTTGAGGGGCTACCTCATTTTGGTGCGGGTTTCCCCTTAATAACCATACCAGACCTGAAGGGCCTGGTATGAAATTTAGGGGGACCCCCACGCATTTTTTTTGGTTCGGGGGTTCCCCTGTGGGGAAATCCCCATGTCGTTTTTATCAATGTACTTTTATGTGTATTGTGGACCGACAATTCATTATAGCTGCGAGTAGTTTTAAATGACTTTTTTTTCCTTTAGAAATGTAATTTTGCTGTCAGACTGTTCTAAACACAGGAAACATGCGCCCCTTTACAGGCATACTATAGACATCTCCCAGGTACGAAATTTAAAGGAATATTATACTTTTATTGTTTCACTTAAGATAATAAGAATTATTAAAATCACTGCTCCCGAAAAAATGGCTGTTTTTAAAAATTTATTTTGCATTGATGCATGTCCCCTGGGGCAGGACCCAGGTCCCCAAACACTTTTTATGACAATACCATACATATAAGCCTTTAAAGTTAGCACTTTTGATTTCTCCCATAGACTTTTAAAGGGTGTTCAGCAGCTTTCAAATTTGCTGCGAACACCCACAATTATTCGCTGTTCAGCAAACTGGCGAACAGCCAATGTTCGAGTCGAACATGAGTTTGACTCGAACATAAAGCTCATCCCTGTTGATGACCAAAAAAACACAAATATGTCCCATTTTCATACACAGGAAAGTCTCAGTCGGGACAAAACCATGCCAAGCAACCAGACAGAGTCACAGATTCCTCCCCTACAATGAGAAAAGGAGAAAAGAATAGGGACATCTGAGGACACCAGTAATTACATTTTAGGTGATGTGGATGTTGTGGAAGAAGAAACTCACTTCAGCAGTGCAAGTGCACAAATACTGATCAGTGAGATCATGGTGTGCAATCGTGATTTGGAAAAGATGAAACAAAACATCCATGATGTTCAAAAAAGACTGAGCAACATCATCGATATATTAGGCAAAATCTAAACCAGAATTTTTTTTTAAAGTTGTTGTTATGTTGAACATGTTTTTACAGTTTTAAATGAATTGCAAAGCCAAATTTTGAAGATGCACACATTGTGTCAACATGTGCTATCTCCCATCATGGGATATCAATGTACGTGTTTTGTGGCTGTAACCCCTTCCTCCAAACCAAAGTAGGTGAGAGAAGGGGGTTTCACCTCCAAAACACGTCTATTGCAATGCAAGTGCACTTGTAGGGCAAAGAGGATTGTCCTTTCTGAAATAAGCCCCAGTGTGTCAACAAGTGCTAGCTCTCATTATGGGGGATCAATGGACATGTTTCGGGGGTGCACCCCCTTCCTCTCTCACCTACTTTAGTTTGGAGGAAGGAGTTGCACCCACAAATATCCCATGATGGGAGATAGCACATGTTGACACACTGTGTGTTTTGTGGCTTTATCAAAATAGATGTAGGGAAAATACACACATTTTAGGGATTGGATCATGAGGGAAATCCAAATGTTGAGACACAATTTGTGTGCATCTTCAAAATTTTGCTTTTTGAGGGGTGAGATCACCCCATCTGATGAAGGAAAAATCAACAAAGTTTTTACATACTAATGTCTCATGTGGCCTTTACTTTAGCAAAGTTGAACTTTGTAAGTTCCTGAGTTGTGGATGTGTATGTTATGCTTTTAAACATGCCTGTTTAGCCCTAAAAAAGGCAAATTTATGTCAAACATACATGTTTGGTTTGTTCTAAAACTGTTTATAACGCACATGTGAATGTGCTTGAAGTAACATGTTTATACTCAACAATGTGTGGCTTCTTATGTAAATGATCAATACCAGTATATTTTTTAAGTTGGTGCAGTTACCGTGACAATGGGGGTTATTTACTAAAGGCAAATCCACTTTGCACTACAACTGCACTTTCAGTGATCTTTCAAGTGCACTTGCAGTGCACTTATAGGGCAAAGTGGTTTGCCTTTAGTAAATAACCCCCACTGTGCTGTAAATTTTGCCAAAATCAGGCCATTTTAGGGACTACAAGCAATTCATTCAAGGAGTTGAAAAGGATGATAATTTTTTTATCATTAATGCATTACATACATTAACAACAATAATATTGTGTGTGTGTAGAAGACCTACAGCACAACATAATAGTTGGATGAAGAAGAGATTGTCACATCATGTATCAAATAAGTTAGGTTTTCACTATTGAAGAAAATGGCCAAAAATAAAATGCCATTTAAAAACCTAGGAGACAGATAAGAAACAAAACAGTAATTCAAATGAAATATGAGTTTAGTTTTTTTCAAAAAACAATTATTATACAGCTGCAAGATTTGCTTGTAAGTCAATTGCCCCCTATCCACTAAGTAATCAACATAGTTTTGCCATTCTTCGTGGGCATTTTGGGAGGGCAGGCCAGGACGACCACTTTCGAATGCCATCAGTGATGTAAGTTCTGCAGAAAAGTTGGCCTCAGTCGCAACTTAGGCCAGATAGCTGGCTGCATTCTTGCGAAGGAAGCAGAATTTAACAGCTCAACACAATGTCATTCTGTTTGTATTCGGCCATGTGGATGTCTGTAAGGAAAAGCCTGAACCGGCTGGCCATTATGCCAAAGGCATTCTCAACCACTCTTCTGGCATGGGCCAGCCAGTAATTAAAAACCCTCTGCTCTGGGGTCATGGTCCTCATGGAGAACGGGCTCATCAGATGTTCCCCCAGAGCAAAGGCTTCATCCGCCACAAATACAAACTTGAGGCCCGCAACATTATCCTCTGGAGGCGGAAACCCCAAGGTGTCATTTTCTAGACGCTGGTAAAACTCTGTCTGGGAAATCACGCCTCCGTCAAACATATGGCCGTTCTTCCCTACATCCAGGTATATGAATTCATATGGTGGTGGGACGATCCTGACATGCTTCCCATCGATCGCACCACCACAATTGGGAAAGTCCCACTGGTGGTGGAATTGGGAAGCCACAGTCTGCCGTTCCTGTGGGTTGAGTCAAACAAGAAAAAAAAATTAGTACTTTTGCACATAACATTGCAAGCAGATTAGACACACACATTCTTGGCCAACATAAAGAGCCTCTTGCACTCTGCCTGAATTTAAGGACAACAATAAAATTTTGACACATTTTTGGGGGTGTTTACAGTAAGCACTACAATGTAGCTGACAAAATACATTGTTAAGTGACTAGGCTAGGTGTGTATGGGCCCAGGATAGCATTCTGGGGAGGTTAGTGAAGGCAAATATGTATGAAGAATAAAAAAGGAGCATTAAAAGCTTGCATGAGGACAAGGAGGACATTCACAGCATATTACAATCATGGTAATTATGAAATGATGACATGAATACAATACATTAGCAAACATTAAATACATTGAATGTGATGTTAAAGGATAAAACTTAGCCTAATATAGTCCTTCTACAGGACTTGAATTATGGCAGAACAGGTCTATAGAATAATGATTCCCAGAGCCTGGGGGGAGATCCCAGTCATGAACTTTAGGTCCTGGAGACTTCTCTTTGTCGCCAAGTACCGCAAGGTGGCAAGGAGCCTTTGCTTGGGAGAGATGGCTTGCCACATGCAGGTGTCCTGGTTCGTAATATAAAGGGACAACAAAGCAAATAGATGGTGAAAGACAGGATCCAATGTCTCATCCGTTCCGGGGCGCCTAACACCTATCAAACACAACCCCGCCTTCCCCCCTGGAATGTCTGATCAATTCTTATCACATCAAGGGCAACATACGGACTTACTAGCACACCAATTTTTCCGGGATGGCTCTCTCCTCGATCGCCTGGCACTAACGCCCACCCTCACTAACAACCCTATCCCTATCTGGATCTACTTTCAAATCCGCCACTTCTTAAAAGCGATTAATCGAGACTCTTCCATCACACGACCACTTACTCCCTTTGAAAACCTGTGCTCCCAATCCGACCCCCAACAACATCTAATCTCATATATATACACCATGCTTTTCACAGAGATCTCCCCTAAGGAAAGGAAAGCCTTCACGAAATTGGGAAAGAGAAACGGGATCAGAATTCTCCAATGACCAATGGGAACGCATATTTATGGTTGCCCACAAATGATCTCTGAATGTATCCATTCAGGAAAATAACTACAAAACCCTAGTACGCTGGTACAGAACCCCCGGCTATCTTGCACAAGCTCAACCCTTCATATCCCAACAAATGTTGGAGATGTAACGAAGAACCAGGCTCGCTATTCCACATTTTATGGTCCTGCCTGTCAATCCAACCGTTTTGGACGCAGGTACGAGAATTCACTGAAATAATCTCCACCTACACATTGGACCACTCCCCAGCCCAATGTCTCTTTCACCACTCTGCCCTCTCAGCTCCATACTATCGCAATACATTAATTTTACCCCTGATCAACGAGGCAAAATTGTGCATCCCGAGACACTGGGGCTCCCCTCAGGTACCAACCATCTCAGAATGGTTCAGGCAAATTAACAAAATAGCTGAAATGGAGGAACTTATCCACATTTCCCGGGACTCCCCAGCCAAATTCTTGAAAACATGGGCATGTTGGACGCACTTCCGTACAACCGATAGATATCTCAAGCTGATGACCCCTGCCTGACTTATACACTTGCGCTGATCTCAAGCGATCGACACTACATTTTCTTCCCAAACATTTCCCCCCCTCTTTCTTCTTCCCTCTCCCACCTCTAAGGACATGGACCTCTAATGCGTTAGAGTGGGTCAGATTAGATGCGGGTGGCGTTGAATGTCCAGGAGGGACGCAGACATAACGATGACATGTGATCTCCCAATCACTTCCCCTGGTCGGGATTGGGAGATCACATGTCATCGTTATGTCTGCGTCCCTCCTGGACATTCAACGCCACCCGCATCTAATCTGACCCACTCTAACGCATTCCCACACCGCATCCACATGACTCTCAGCGGAGACTGAGGAGATAAACATCTTCCCCCGACTCAACTCAAACCCCCCCCCCCTCTCAATTCCCCCCCTCCTTCCACCCCCATATAACCCCACCCACCCCTCTTTCCTCTCTTTTTCATTACCGATTAAGGACCTGCCTTCATACCGGATACTGCTGGAGCCCTCGTAAAAGAGTGCCCAGTCAGTAACATCTGACCCCATAACTACTGATTTCTCATGCAAACACACCACAACATTTACCTACAACCTGGGACTCCCTTTTCAACAGCCGCTCCACAAGCCAGATCAGGAGAATACTTATCAACACTGAACTTCATAAACCAATACTTTAAAGTTGAGGTATTGTTCTCTTCTCCACCTGATAGAGCAACGAGACACCATGTGCGCATTGTACCGTTTGCATTTGCGATGTTTTGTCAATCCCTAACCTTTGACATATTGGTATTGTCTTCTCACTGATTGTTCCATGATTTCTGAATGTTTGTATGATGAGAAAGTGTATTTGTAATTTTGCATTACTATATTTTCAATAAAATTTGTTTGGAAAAAAAAAAAAAAGAAAAAAGAATAGGATAGATAGATAGATAAATAGAATAGAATAGATAGATATAATTAGATATATATCGATCTCTCTATATATATATAGATCTCTAGATATTTATATATAGAGATCTCTATATATACAGATATCTATATAGATATCTATATAGATATCAGATATATATGCATACTTCTGCTTTCACTGTATTGTTGGTTTGTGATGAAAAATAAAGAATTGAAAAAAAAAAAGACAGGATCCGTCATCCGGAGATAATTCCTGAAATCATCAGGATTATTCTCCTGGAGCTCCCGCAGCAAAGGCATATGACAAAATTGGTCACGATTAAACAACCAATTCTAGGTCCAAGAACTCCTCCTCCCCCTGTTCATGGATTGGACTTGGGTCAAAGCAATAACTCCAACACCAATCCCAACAACAGCACAAACTTTCCGACGAGAACGTAACTGCAACATGGCTAATAAACAAACGGCTGCTCAGAATGAACTGACAATGCACTGAAAATCAGAAAGGACCTGACAAGAACGAGCTGAGAATCAGAAACAAACTATAAATAGAACGCACTGAAAGACAGAAATGACCTGACAAGCACAACCTGAAAAGCAGAAACAAACTGAAAAGCATAAGGCAGAAAAGCACGAATCGTCACTCACCAAACTTCTACTAACACGAGATAAACACAAGATTATCAGAAGGAGCCCAAAGGGTGGGGCACTGGCTATTGAACTTCATTTTTATCGGCTCATCGTACGTCTTGTACGCCACTACATTCGGAATTGTTGGCCAACATTTGTGTGACCGTGTGTATGCAAGACAAGTTGGAGCCAACACCCGTCGAACAACAATCCACGGTTTTGTTCCAACCCTTGGGCTCCCTTTGCTCCTGCAGCTTCAGAACCTTTGTATTTACATTATTTGGAATGCCATACAAATATACTGTACATGGATTAGTAGACTAGCATTTGATGGTGGTTGCAACACAGAACATGCAAATATGTGTCTACCACACAAAACAAGAATCTGAACAACCAAATATTAAAGGCTAACTATAGTTTGTATAGTTATCCTTTAAGTGTTAATACCCTTCTACCCCCAGCACTTTAAGTTACCTACCCCTCAACCCAGCAACATCTCCCACCCCCTTATAGTCATCTGTCCACACTTCTACAAGATCTACACTTTGTGGCCCCCACCGAGCTTTGCAGCCACTGCTGAAAATCCTCTGGCTGGTCCCTTCTTTCTTCTATCCATGCATGAACAGAATACAATTTTTTCCAAAGAAAAAATCCATCTATTATGCATACCACTGATAGATGGCAGTTTCATAGGGATCAATTTGATTTGTTCAGCTCATGCACATAACTGAGGAACCAGCCGAAGGGTTTAAAGCAGTGTCTGTGGCATTTCCCATGGCAGAACAGTGGGGTTGTTGCCCATTTGTAGATAAGTGAGTAAAAAGGGTGGTAAGGGGATACTGGGTGGAAAGTAAGATAACGTAAAGTGTATCCATCCTAAGAAAACAAAAATTGAATATATTGCAGCTTATCAGTCCTTGGATGTGGTGGCTGAATTTTTTATTTTTTTCAGGCCTTTTATCTTTATTTTCACCAGGTAATGCTGTAATTAACACACTTCCCATCCGTTCATGTCCCCAATCATTTTTTGATAGTATCAATGCAAAGAGGGACGATTGTCACTCATGTTGGACTACAAGCTTGCCTGCCTTTGTTAACCTCCCTGGCGGTATGATTCAGTCTGGAATAAGGTGCTGAAAGCGGTACAATTATTTTGCATGGAAATCTGGCTTTTATTTTGTAGTCCTGTAATTCTTAGGAATAACGCTCTGAAATCTCTTCAAACCAGAGTCTAGCGGACATCCCGGGTATGATAAAGTTTATAATATAATAAAGAATAATAAAAATTATTCAATAATGTAATCAAATCCAAAAAAAACTGAAAAAGGGACATGTTTTGGTTGCTTTGGACAATCTCCAAATTCCAAGCAGTAAAAAACAGTATTTATAATATAAAAGTGCATGCAGGGCGTTGCACAAACCACTAGGGACAAAGGGGGTGTGTATTTTTTACTACAGCACTGTAATCTGTAAGATTACAGTGCTGTGTGTGTTTTGTGTACTTTTACTTTTTTGAATTTGCCGCCGTTCTCCGCTCCCGTACGCCGTAACGCCGCAGGGAACGGAGCTCGGCGGCATTCGGCACTGTGAATCGAGCGGAGGACAACTCGATCACACAGCGCGGCGGACATCGCTGGATCCAGGGGACAAGGTAAGTAACGATCCCTGTGTCCTCCCCTGCATCGAGCGGTGCAAGCCCGAGTCTGGCTCGGGGTTACCGCTATTGTAATGAAATTCCCAACCCGAGCCAGACTCGGGATTACCGCTAGGGAGGTTAATATCTATTGCAGGGTGGTTTGATGGAATTAGTAGCAGTAGTAGTAGTAGTAGTAGTGGTAATAGTAGTAGCTCACAGGAAGTGATATGGACACAGTATTTCTGGCAAAATCAACATCTATTTTCTGTACTTACTAAAACTGTTATTAGTCTGAAAAAAGTGAACTAATAAAGCCACCTCATCTAAGGACTAGTAAGCTGCAATATATTACTTTTTTGTTGGAAGTTTAGATTTTTACACAATAACTATAAAAAATGACACACCAGTTGATATCCTTTTATATGTATAGTGTACCTGTTTTGTTCAAAAGTCAGTGTTATTGTACAGAAAGCAAAACAAGTTAATTGTAGTTCAATCATGAATCACTTGCTGACTACATAGGTTTATATACGTTCTGTTAGCAAGTGGGTATAACAAGCTCCTAGGTGCAACTGTAGCCATGAGCTTGGTGTCATTTTTACAGCCAGCTATTGGCTGTTCAGTAAAAGTGAACTGCACTCTACAGCCACCCAATCACTTTTACTAAAGTGAGAATGATCATATTGCAGTGGTTCCCATGACCATGGTAAATGGCCAGGTTAGCTAAACACAGAGGTGATGGAGGAACATCAGTTCCCCAATCTCCTCTATGACTAATGAAACCAGAAACAAAAATAATTTCTTCCAGAGCTGTTGTTCCCTGGCTGATACAGCCAGGGAAGCAGTTATATAGGCACAATCTGTGCTTGCTTGGCTGCATTGGAGGGTAGTTGAGACACAAAAAGGATTTGTCACCTCTCCAACGCTATCACATCGGGGGCTTGTCACCCTACACGATGGGAATAAAGATAGATGCTAAACAGTTGCACAAATAACACGTAACATAAAAAATTGCAACAGCCACCATTTTATTCTCCTGGGCCTCTGCTTTCAAAATTATACAATGTTTTTGGGGGTTCTAAGTAATTTACCAACAAAAAGTTTTGATTTTAACATGTGTGCGGAAAAAAATTGCCCTAGAAAGCAAGTAGATAATGAACCTTATTGACTTAGTCTAAGTATCCACCTTAAAATGTCATCAATTTCTGACACAGCAACAAGCCAGTGAAGGTAAATGGGATAAAAATTTTAAAAGTAGTTTTCAGGAAGTGTAACTTTTTCCAACTTTATTTTAAAAGAAAAAATGGCTAGAGATACATCTTGGAGTCTAATGCATATGATTCGGTTTTACATGCATTAAAGTGGTTGTAAACCTCAGTCATGGAATCTGAGCAAAGCACATGTATCTGTAGTGTTACTTATCTCTCTCCAAATCGCTAAGTGTTGTTCTCTCTGGTGCTTTCTTCCTCTGTTATCGGCACGAGTCACTTCTGAGAAGTTTTACTGACACACACAATTAATGTGTGTCGACAGGAGGGGGCTCAGCAGACAGCTTGCCTATTCAAGACACAGTTCTTCTGCTGTGTGGAGGGGGGGGGGGCTGTGCCTTTCCTCCAATCAGCGCTCACACACTGTTACTGCAGCTTCTTCAACCTCTCCTCTATGCTCCTGACAGATGAAGACTTTTAAAGGGGTGTAGGGAAGAGAGGGCTGCAGAAGAACCTATGTAGGAGGATTTGTTTAATCTCTGTGAATCATCTGAGGCTGTTTACTTCACTGAGTACATGTGAGAATTTACAACCACTTTAAATCTACTATAGTAGATTCTTTGTTCATAAGAGATGCAAATTAAATACAGCTCTGTTTAAATACGTGGTTTGTCAGTTTATTTTGTATGGTCTTCTCAAAATCATAATGAAAAAAACGTTTTGTGATAAATCACTCAGAAAAGATTGTGAACTTTATTACAGCAGCTCATATTTCTGGATTTTCAAAAAGTAAGATATAATAAATGGTCTTTTCATAGAACAGTACACAATAAATTAAGAAAAGATGTATCCTCAACTTACAGCATACTTTTGAGATTAAGGTGCTCCGAAATAGGGGCGACTCATGTAAAATATGCTTTGCATGTAATTATTGAAGGACCTATATTTCTAAAACTTTCTTATGTGAAGGAGCCATTTATAACATTCGTAAGTGTAGTAATATGGCTGAACCAGAGTGACTCCATCTTTGTAAGTTCATATAGGATTAACTTGGGTTAACTTTACTAGCTGACTTAGATTCTGTATCTGCAGACTGTAGCAGTTTTTCTGTAAACATGCACATAAGGAAATATTAGGCAGTCTCGTTCTATGCTGTCTAAATAAAGAGATTGTGTCACAATATGTCTGGGCCACATATCCCATGACTGTGATTCAGAAGCAGATGACATGAGTAATGTTATGTAATGATATGTAATGATATGTAGTGATGGTGTGTAATGTACGCCTATGTATTAACCACACCCATGTTCTATGCAATGATTGGCTGATAAGGGTGCATATAAAATGCAGCCCCTCCCAGAATAAATTAGACAACTGCTAAGCTGTAAATGTGCTGGTCTATTTGTTTGTGTTGTCTCCTAATGTTGCAGCATTAGATTAAAAGGGTTTCGTGAGTATTGTAATTGCGTTAGTTACACCTAGCTGGTCTTTGTCAGGTATATAGAAATACCATTTTAATCACAACAGTAAGTACTGTAGATGTGTACATTCTGAAGCATATCATTATTGAAGGTGTTTGGTAAAACTAACATAGTCATCGGTTGCTATCTGCTGAGCAATTATACTTTATTAAACAGTTTTAGCATTTAGGTTAAAGCTGAACTCCAGGATAATGTCAAAATGCTTACAGTAGGACTTACCTCACACTGTAAGTGTTTAATGCTAATTTTTGTCTATGGTACCATTAAAAAGAAATGTTTTTCTTACATTATTTCCTAGCTTCCCCAGCAGTCAGTGTTCCACTCTTTCCTCCAGTGCACCCGGTTGTGGGTGGGTCCTCACTGTCCTCACAGTGCAGGCCTGCTGGCCCTACAGTGTGCATGAGATCATTAGAGAACCCCACAACAGATGGAGCGCCAGTGAGTACAGAGAGAAGAAAGCCTACAAGACCAAGTGATCAGTTTAAAAAATAAAAATACTGCTTTTTTAGCACACTAGGTTCAGTAGGACTGTGCCGAGAAGCTATTCTAGTGCAGTCCCATTGCAAGACAAGGCAAAATTATTGTTTTCCTACCAGGCCAGTTCACATCACCACAATGCAGTGGTGTGTGCTGAAAAAAGTACACCATTCACCACCTTGAACCATGATGCAACCACTTTGTGACATTTCAATAAAGTTTGTTGAAAAAAAAAAAAAAACACTGCAATGTGTTAAAATGATTCGCCTGTATATCAATACATTTGGAAACTCAGGACTATGTTCAGCAATATTATTATATATAGTTTTGTGTGTGGCCTGATGCCTAAATCATTATAAGAAAGTTTATTATAAACAAATTGGTATATACAGAGATAAATACTATGTATTTGTAGTATTTATCTCGTAAAAACTGGTCTCCAAGGCTCTGATAAAGAGGAAACCCCTTGAAACACATTAGGCAATCATTCTTTTTATCCCTTGTATGGGCATCATTTTATATTATTCTATCAAATGTTTTTTTTTTTTTTTTTTATCAAATTTTTTTTTATTTCTTTTATATACAAACAGCGATAACAAGATACAACCCAGCACATATAGAGAAGGAATAACAAAAGAAGAACATTTTTTAAATAAATATTTAATTAAATAAAAAATAAAATAAAAAATAAAAATAAACCCTCACCCCTGGCCCCCATGCCCCCATGCCCCCCCCCCCCCCCCCATCACTCCCCATCACTCCCACACTCATCCAGACCTCTCTCATTATATATCCAGAATATCAAACCATCTTCTCAATATTTTTTCAAATTTCCCTAGACTACCTCTATGTAAAAAGGTATATTTTTCCTTAATTATGGTTTCCCTTACTTGCGTTTTCCATTCTGCTACTGTAGGTGGATATGGTGACACCATATTCTATCAAATGTTAACAGTGATATTTATTCATATGTACGAATACGTAGTATTTATCTCCGCATATACAAATTTGTTTATAATAAACTTTCTTATAACGATTCATGCATTAGGCCAGACGCCTTCCCTTTTCTTTCGTACATAGCATTTTGGACTTCCCCCTAGTCAGCCTAGACAGTGGGGCATGCATGATCACTCTATACTTTTACCACCAGGAAATACTACTACCTTTACTAAGGCCCTCCGCACTAGTGCAGGAGAATATCTTTTCTGTTTATACCTATATAGTTTTGTGTAGCATATGGAAGCATTCAAAGTATGAGTGTTTCCAAGAAAAGCATCATGTGCTTTTTATTGATAAACCAGACAATATGAGTACTTAAAATATCCCAGTAAAGGGTGGTCTCTAATTCAATTGTATGTAAGCCTAGAGGTTTGGATATATATAAAAATATATAAAAACATTTCAGAATCATAAATTGAGAGCAGGCTTACCCAGAGGCAGTTCATCCTTCTTAGAAGTACAGAAGGACACTAGAAGCCAAGACTCACTCAATGAAACTGATAATCCCGATCCAATCCTATGTCCGAACCAAACCCTTAAAAGCCATCGCTTATGCTTTATAGAGTCAGGGAACACAATTATCTCCGGATGACAGACCCCTACTTTCACCAACTCTTGCGATTGTTTGACCATCTATATTAAGAAGCAGGACACATGCACAAGGCTTTTATTAAATCTTTTGGTTGAATAATGTTTTTATTTGGTATATTTTCTATATTTTTAGATGCATAGAATGCACTTTTTGGTTAAGTTATATTGGCAGATAGCATGTTTAATTTTATTTGTTTTCTTTTTTTAATGCACAATAAAAAAATGTGGAGAATAATACCTAACTAAGTGTTTTACTTCAAATGACAGTTTGGGAGTAGGCAGTTACATTTTAAAAGATACAATGTAAAATTGACAAGGGACACCAACATAGTTGTATCTTTTATCTTAAAAATACAGGATAATGGTGTTGTGGTAACTTGCACCAAAAAAATAAAAAATAAATAACAAGCATAATAATATTATTCTTGATATCACTAGAAAAAAAAGCCTTTGAAAATGTGTTTGCAATAATTCCATCAGTATTACCAGCAAAGCAGCTTCATTATTATCCCATTAAAGAAGAGAATGAGCGCTGCATTTCGAGATTTCATAATTTCATAATTCATGTCACAAATGTTAATTCTGCATTACGAATGCTAGTTCACAAGACCAACTGCTTCTGGCTCATCATTGCTTCCGAGCCTGAGTGTTTGCCAATGGACTTGTGTAAACACGCTTGAAAAATCTGACAACAGACATTTGTTCGTGTAAAATTTTAAAGTCTGCTATCCAACATTTGTCTGTGGAAAATCCAACAACAATTGTCTGATGGAGCGTACAAACAGTCGGATTTTCCGCCAACAGCCTGTCAACACACATTTCCCATCGGAATATCCGATCGTGTGTACGCGGCTTAAGTGTGTTCCTGCTTGTGTATCTGAGCTTGTTTTGGCTCCCGCAGCATTGGCCTCTTATATGTACTTGACTTTCCTTCCATCTCTATTTTGTTGCCTCACCCTATCAATCAATATGCCAACCATTCTGCCCCACCCTACATTTCCAGTCAGTTGGCAGCAGTAAGACTTGCACAGTTAGCCCTTGTACACATGGTCGGAGATTTCCGACAACCAAATCCGTCGGATTTTGTCCGACGGATTTTGTCCGAAACTGTTGTATACACACGGTTGGACGAAGTTGTCAGAAAATCCGACGTGATAACGTTATTTTGTTACGACGGGACTATGTTCAGGCTAGTAGCCAATAGCTTTGATGTAGGAATTTGATCTGAGCATGCGTGGCACTTTGTCCAATCGGAATTCTCTACACATGATCGGAGTATGTCTGATCGGAGCATTTTGTCAGAAAATATTTCCGGCAAGTTGGAAAATTTGGTCCGATGGAAACAGTCCGATGCAGACCACACACAGACAGAATATCCGACAAAACGCTCCGATCAGACACATTCCGTCGGAATCTCCGATCGTGTGTACAAGGGCTTAGGGTGCTTTCTGTCCATCTGTGCTATGCGTCAACACTGCAGTATGCAAAATAAAATGTTGCAAGTCCTCTTCCGCTTGTGTCTTGCCAATACCTTCCCCTTGTGCAATAAACTCACCAGATTTGCTTTGACTTCCTATCAAAGCTGGTCAAAAAGTGCTTGTATATTTTTCCTAAACAGCACTAAACATCCTCCTAGATTCACCTCAGGCAGTTAAATGGAATGCAGAAGGAAAAAAAAGGGAGAATCTATTGAATAAAACTGTTTCTTAAAATACATTATTAAAAACAATCAACACACTTACATTTTGTGCTGAGCCCAACACTCAGGTATGTAAAGCCTAAAGTGAAATAAAGCCAAAAGCCAAAAGCAATCTGGTGATCCGGCCAGTAAGTCTGTCCAAGCTATCCTCCAAATATATCAGTTAAAGGATAAATGTTATGTGTTCCACCTATTTATGTTGTTCCAGCTCCTGCCTCATCTCCTTTCACTCCTACCCCCCTTCCTGTGACAGCAGGTGTGGGGACTTCTCTTTGCACCCACTGTCAGAATTTAAACCAGCGAGGCCATGTGGGAGTTATGTAAATGAATGAACTACAAGTAATGTCAGCCTTCATGGCTTGCAGCTTGTAGTTCTCAATGAACGGTGAGGGTACTTGTGAGCGCTCTCATGGTCCATTGATTCTCTCTGCTATTCAGTAACAGCCTGCCCATATTAGAGGTACGGCAGACAGTATACTGGGAGTCTGCAGGATCCTAGCATTGTACCCATGATCTACTGATTGCGGTCGCAATACCTTACAAGCAGAAGAGTAAAAAAATAATAAATAATAAATAAAAAACGTAATAAAAATTAAATAATAAATAAACGTGTTTTACCTGCAATAAAGATGTGCATTTATTACTTTTTTAGTAAGGTGAACTTTACCTTTAAGAGTGTTGAGACTGATCACTGACAGGGATGCTTACAATGTTCAGCTGTTATTTATTTTTTATTACCTTCATGTAAAAAAAGAAAAAAAGTTACTGTAACTGCTTGTGTAACTGCAGTGTTAGCTGGAGTTTTGGCTTTAATTTTTTAGCGGATCTAAATCTGCTAGTCCATTTAACACTCATCTGCCCTCAGACTGACAATGCTGTTGTCCACAGGTGCATGCTGTTCTCCTTCATCCAGAGTTGTGGCACTACAGTTGTGTGTTACTAGCCAGATCACCAGGAGAAAGTAGAGATTTTAAAAAGTCTAACAAAAGAAAACTAATGCTGCCACCACATGTATTGACTGGTATTCTCCAATATATTATATTTTTAGTTTGAGGATTATTACCGCTTTGTTATCTGTGAATCTATACACCTTCAGCTTACCCTCCTCTGATGTGTGCAAGTGATCCAATGTGCAAAATGACATCATGATGTCTTCTGCTCTTCAATGCATTTCATCAGCGGGCATTATCAGGAGTGGTCCACTGATAAAACACGTTGGACAGGCAACACTTTTGAGTTAAAGGTAAACCCTTCCAATAGTGAATCAAGTTCTAGTGATGGGTATTTAAGAGGGGTTTTTCCATTGCTTTGGAGAGATATCCTCCTGCTTTGTATCTATGTAACACAAAGGGGGTTATTTACAAAAGTTAAAATTTTAATTTTGTAAGATTTTTTTTTTTTTTTTTGCTGTTTGCGTTTCAATGGGAAGATTTCTTTTCACTTAGGGGGTTATTTACGAAAGGCAAATCCACTTTGCACTACAAGTGCACTGCGAGTTCACTTGTAAGTGCAGTCGCTGTAGATCTGAGGGGAAGATCTGAAATGAGGGGAAGAGCTGCTGATTTTATCATACAGTCATGTGCAACGTAAAAATTATGCTTTTTACCTTCCTTGCATGTCCCCTTCAGATCTACAGCGACTGCACTTCCAATTGCACTTCCAGTGCACTTTCAATTGCACTCGCGATGCACTCGTAGTGCAAAGTGGATTTGCCTTTTTGTAAATAACCCAAGTGAAAAGAAATCTTCCCATTGAAACGCAAACAGCAAAAAAAAAAAAAAAACGTACAAAATTAAAATTTTAACTATTCACTTTTCTAACCTAAACTTAAAAAACTATTTTGGCTTCACATGCACTTTAAAAGTGAGTGCAAAACAAATTCAAATGTCCACATTCCATTGTTTGGAAAAAATATTTATTATAAAATGTACAGTACAAGGATCATAATAATAATAATATAAACACAGTTCTGCAGCAAAGTCTTTTAAAGACCAATAATTTATAAAAAATGAGACATGTATTGTACTTATTTGTGTCTCATGGTTACATTATTAATAATAGAACATATGCAAAAGCATGAAAGGTGAACGTTTTTTGTTGCATATTAACAAGTTCATGAAAGCCCATAATTGAACTGTCTGGGCTAGCTTTCTACAAGATTTAACATTAGTTATCGAGCACACGGATGCACTTATAAGACTCAGTAGAGGAAAAACTATAGCAAAAATGCAAACTGCTTCTGTATGAAAACATTGGTTTTATAACCGTAACAACATTAAACTGTCCATACCATGGTATTCTTCTAGTATAGCATACTGTGCTGTTCAGAAGAAGCACCTTGTATTTTGAAAATACTTTTCCTTTCTTGAATAGTGGTATCAGAACAAAGAGTAGAGCACATATCACTGTAACATGTGAATAATATTAATACTTCTTTGGTAGTAAGGTGCAGATTAAGTCAATGTGATACTGTATCATTCCAAAATATTAATGTTAAGAAAAACGTCACATTGAGAAATTGTACACAATGGACATTTTCTTTCCCCTTTGTTGGTGCTAAGTTCTGCTTGTCACTCTGAAGACAGATCTCATTAAGTAGTGTAGATAAGACAGATGTGAATGCCAAGAAAAAAGAAATTATTGCAAAAAACGATTTTGTCTTCATTCAACTTGATCCAGCCTTTCCAATATGTTCTGGTGAATGCAAAAATAACAAAACTCATCTGTTGTATTTCTTTTTTGAGAAACATGCTGTTACTTTACCAAGCATCTTCTTTTAATCAAAATGGTCCTTAAAAGGCAGCTCTAGTTTAGAATAGAAATAATCAAGAGATTATTTGTGTATGGGGGTTGAGCGCGATATGTAAAATACACCCATCCCTTTGCTTCTGATCCCAAATCTGCTGTTTGCATGACATAAAAACAATTTGAATCTACATCTTTCAATAGGACATCCCCACAACCTTAACAACACCTTGGTAGGTAGAGGGTCCTGTCAAAAGTCCCAGAAGTAGATGGCATTTTCAGTTACAGGCAGCAAATTGGGTATTCACAAATTCAACACTACAATACCCCTCCACAAATACTCTTTTCGTCTTTTAAAGTGGAGGTAATCTTTAAAAGTAGAAAAACATTTGGTAAAGAAATGCTTTATAAAGGAGTGATTTCATCCCCTATACAGTATATACAACGCAAGGAAATGATGGTAGCTAGCAACTATTCAATTAATTTATGTTAATGAACGCTGTTTGAGCCAAGGATTGTGCACCCACTTTTCAGCTTGTTTTATGTTGGGATAAAGCCCCAAAGTAGAATACATATTTTTTTTCAAATGCTATTACAAGGGTATATACAGTAGGTTTGAAATTGAATTTGATGAAGACCAATCCACACACATCAACAAGATCTGATCTCAGAGCTGTAAACAGAAAATCAGCACACATGAAATGCTAAAAAAGGGAAAAAATGTTGTATTAAAACTATAACCATTAAATCTATCATACATTTACATCTTTGCTTTGGTTAGTTTATACGTCTTGTTTCAAAAGATAGTATGATTCATTGAATGTAGAGTATACTATGACATCAGATATGATTAATTAGAAGTTGTCCATTGCAAACAATGATACAGTATACTTTGCACTTGCATGGCAGTCACGGGCATTTTACCTGTACAGTTGATTTTATGTATTTTAATATACATGTATGTAGGTAGATTTTGTATCACTGCCTAGTATATTTTTTGCAGTGCATTTATAATAACCTGCATCTCTCTTTGAAGAATGTTGAATAACTAAAGTCCCCTGAGGATGAAGAAATTTGTTTCCATAAAGACGAGACTGTGCTCCTGCAGTTAGCTGAGATTTATCCGGAAGCTCCCACGTTATCTCAGCTTTTGGTATACCAATTGACATGCAGTTTAGCTGAATGGAGCTTCCTGGTCTTGCATAGATCACTGGTGCAGGACTGGTCGTTATACGAGGAGGATATGCTATAACAATGACAGGAACATTCATTGTGGATGAACCATACTGTGTAGTTGCTTTGCACTGGTAACTTCCCCTGTCATACACGGAAGTGTCTTTTATTATAAGGGTTCCATTTTGCAAAAGAGATATGCGGCCTTTAACCTGAGGCCCATCAATAACAATTGCATTTGGAAGTGTCCAAGAAATATGAGGTCTTGGCTCTCCCTGCGTAGTGCAGTGAAGTTGTAAAGTCTCTCCATTGATTATGCTTACTAGGTTATTATAGTTGTTACTCATTTGTGGCTTTTGTCCAATCTGCAAAATTACCAGTCTGTCTGCAGATCCAGCTATGTTAAGAGCTCTGCAGCGGTAGGTCCCTCCATCAGCAAGCGCTACAGAGCCAATGTGCAATGTACCATCTTGCTTGTGAAACAGTCTGTGGAGGTGACTGCCACTATTGATCTCAGTACCATTAGGCAGAATCCATATTAGATGAGGCACTGGTATCCCAACAGCTGAGCAATTAAGCTTAGCAACCTGACCCTCAGACACAACAACAATTTCATTTTCACTGGTAAATTGAGGTTTTACCGCTGGTTCATTGACTGTCAACTGAGCAACTAATTTTGCCTCCCCTCCTTCATTCCTTGCAATGCACACCAACTGTACTGAATCTGTTTTCCTAAGAACTTTAATGTCAAGGGTTCCATTTCGATGGACTGTAATTCTATTTCCATAGTAAGGAGCAGGAAGGATTACTCCTTCAGGAAAAGCCCACATGACACGTGGTGTCGGAATTCCTTCAGCTTTGCAGTCAATCAATAAACGTGCATCTTTCATTGCAGATTCCTTAACTGTCAATATTTTGTCAGAATAGCCATTGATTTTGGGAGGGAGGACAGTTACCTGAATTTGAACCACTTTCTTGTCCTCTCCACCATTATTTTGTGCTAGACATGTATAGTTTCCACTATCAGAGCGTTGAGCTTTTTGGATTAAAAGAGTACCATCTTGGTAAATAAGATACTTGTCTGATGATGCAGGTATAGGCTTACTGGATGGGGAGAGCCATGTTATTTTTGGGACAGGCTCTCCTTTGGCTTCACATGCAACTGTGATAACATCACCATAAGGCACGTTGATAATAGAATAAGTCTTGTTCTTAATGGTTGGTTTCTCAGCCAGTATTTTGACGCTTACCCTCATCTCATCTTGACCAACTTGGTTCACAGCATAACACGTATAGTCACCTTCCTCTTTCATTCCAACTTCATTGAAGTACAAGGTTCCATTATTAAATACAACGTATCTTCTTGTTCTTGTCCCACTGTCATCGGATTGCATAACATTATTAATCATACTTCCATCTGGGAGACTCCATGAAATTTCAGGATTTGGAACTCCTGTAGCCACACAGTCAACCTTTAGATCACCTCCATATGTAACTTTGTGGTCAATGTCATTTTTGAACTGAATCTTGGCAGCCTTCATCATGACATTTACTTTAAGCACCATATAGTCATCTCCAAGTTTGTTCCTTGCCATGCACAAATAATCTCCAGCATCTTTTTCAGTAACAGAGTAGATGATGAGTGTTCCATTTGCAAAGGTTTTGATTCTGGAGTCAAAACTACAAAAAAATAACAACAAACAAAATAAATATGCTGATCCATGAAAAGGTGGCAAGCAATAAAAAGCAGAGTTACAACAGTAATGCTGAAATATTCAGTTTGTAAAAAATGGCCAACATAAATTAGAGAATAACTGGACTTGGCCTACCTACCTACGTATGAGCCCTTCTGCATTTTATTTTGTCTATCTATATTTTATATGGTATATGTATATTTCTAACTGATTACTATTTCTCCTATTTCTTTATTAAGTAATTTTTTTTATAAACCTCAGAGATTTAATTTGTATAACAATTTTTTGTTAGTACAGCCGTGGCCAACAGTTTTGAGAATGATACATATACATTTTCGCGAGGTCTGCTGCTTCAATGTTTTCAGTTATTTTTGTCATATCTTACTATGTTATACTGAAGTATAATTACACGCATTTTATTAGTGTCAAAGACTTTTAAAGACAATCACATTAAGTTGATGCAAAGAGTCAATATTTGAAGTGTTGACCCTTCTTTTTCAAGACCTCTACAATTCACCCTGGCATACTGTCAATCAAATTCCAGGCCACACTCTGACTGATGGCAGCCCATTCTTGCATAATCAATGCTTGGAGTTTGTCAGAATTTGTGGGGGTGTGTTTTGTTCACCCGCTTCTTGAGGATTGACCAATGGGGTTAAGGTCTGGGTGGTTTCCTTGCCATAGACCCAAAATGTTAATGTTTTGTTCCCCAAGCCACTTAGTTATCACTTTTGCCTTATGACAACTTGACAAGGTGCTCCATCATGCTGGAAAAGGCATTGTTCCTCACCAAATTGTTCTTGGATGGTTGGGAGAAGTTGCTCCCGGAGGATGTATTTGTACCATTCTTTACTCATGGCTGTGTTCTTAGGCAAAATTGTGAGTGAGCCCACTCCCTTGACTGAGAAGTCTTCACCTTACTGTGCATGCAAGTGCACTCACAACTGCCTGCTGCCATTCTTGAGAAAGCTCTGTACTGGTGGTGCCCCGTTCCCACAGCTGAATCAAGTGTAGGAGATGGTCCTGGCGCTTGCTGGACTTTCTTGGGCTTCCTAAAGGCTTCTTCACAAATGCAGTGGAAATGTTTTTTTTTTGTGATTACGTTTATTATAATGGCAAAGAGGGACTTTGCAATTAATTGCAATTCATCTGATCAGTCTTCATAACATTCTGGAGTATATGCAGATTACCATCATAAAAACTGAGACAGCAGACTTTGTGAAAATTTATATTTGTGTCATTCTCAAAAATTTTGACCATGGCTGTACTATCTATATATGGAAAGAGTTAAGCCCTGTCTAGTTTATATTTCTGTCTATGTACTTGCTAGGGGGATTCACCTTTTCTACTTGTCCTGTAGAGCATTTTGGCAGAGACAGAATGTGTGAAGAAATCCAAAACTTTAGAGTTTTTTTTTTTTTTTTTACCAGAGCTAGAGACAAGAATTCCTCTTACTTTGGGAAAATTTGGTCAGGAAATAAAGGGAAATCTTCCTAGCAGGACATTAACATAGATAAACTATTGTAGAGAGGTACCCTTTCCTACTCACTCCAAAACTATATAAAAATAACTTTTCACACACTTTTTATATACTTCAATGTCCCATCCACACTTAAGTGCTAGAACTTAAAGCCCAACTCCGGGCAAAAAAAGTTTTCCCATGGAGCTGTGTGCACACTGCAAATATTAACTTCTCATTTTGTCCAGAGGTGATCAGACAGCTGTACACTCATGCGATTCTCCACTCTAGTGACAAACGGTGCTCCCCACAATCTAGTTTGGTGACCCTTGGAGCAAAATTCTGTATCCTTATGGCTATTATACAGCAGCAGTCATTTCTGTACCTTGCTAAAGTGCCCAACCCATGTACGTACAGATGTGCAAACTCTGAGTTTCAGTTTCATACGCTATATTAAACCCCCTCGCTCACCCCCCCCCCCCCCCCCACCAACTTTAAAACAAAAAAAATGATTATGTAGAGATTGTAAGGGGAGGGGTGCAGGAGTTGGAGGATGAGAAGTCTATGACATGACAAGAAACTTTGGGCTGTATTAGAGAATTTATTCTTTCTGAAAAAGTCAAATTTGGCAGCAGGCTCAAAGGCACATTGCACTGAAATATAATATTGTTCAGACGAGACACTTAGTCCAAAACCCTAGTATATATCAGTGACAAAATAACACTAGCATAGAATATACCATATTGATTATCAACCAACCTGAAAAAAGAATCAACCAGACGTTTAGATGGAAGTCTCCACATTATTCTTGGCCAAGGATCTCCTGCTGCACTGCACTCTAAGCGTAGGGTTCCACCATAAGACACATCCGTTTTCTGGGGAGAGCTTGCAGTAATTTTAGCATTTAATGGATATTTCTTTACATCTAAATGTACTATTCTCCTGGCTGCACCCACAACATTTGCAGCTATGCACTCATATTTCCCAATGTCTCTTGGTGAGCTGTTTCTTATGTAGAGTGTTCCATTGGGAAAAACAAATATGTTTCCATTTGCAAACTGGGATGGTCTAACCTGGGTTCCATCTGAAAGCATCCATCGAATAGTGGGTGGAGGAGCACCTTTCGCTGAGCAATGGATAAATATGCTGTGACTCTGAGGCAGAGAAATATTTTCCACCTTTTCCTGTTGAATTATTGGGGGCAAAGGTGATACTTGAAGCTTAACAGTCAAACTGTCGGCTCCAGCCACATTGCTTGCAACACATTTGTAGCTTCCTCGGTCTGGGAAAGTAACCTCTTTAATAGACAAACTTCCATTAGGTAAAAGCATGATATGAGACTCTGCTGTAGAAACTGTGCGTACTATTCTTCGATCAGGCAATATCCAAGAAATGTGAGGAGTTGGTATTCCAGTGGCATTACAGTCCAATATGATAGTATCTCCAAGATAAATTAAAATATCCCTGTATCGAGAGGATACCATTTTGGGTTGATTGGCAATGACAGCTAAAGTAACAGTCATCTTGTCAATGCCATGCTTGTTCTGTGCAGTACACATATACTGTCCACGGTCCTGCAGCTGAAGGTTCTGGATTTGCAAAGTTCCATTATCCAAAACTTCAAATCGCTGTATTCTGGTGCTTGAAGTTATGACTGCACCTATTTCAATTAAAAGCAGAAAAAATAAATAAATGCACAAGACTAAAATAGTAAATAGTAACAGTTTTGAATATGAGCTTGAAGCATTATAATTTATGGATGCAAGAAATTTTATATTTTATCAAGCTCCTCACACACAGAGTGCAGAATGTTCCTGGAAAAGATAGCATCCATATGGAACTTAAAGCATAACTTCTGGCAAATAGTTAAATACATGGTTTAAATACATACTGTATATCTTAATGGTTTTACCTGTTCAAGAGATACATAACTGAGTACAGCTAGTCTTGTGTTATAGACAATTCTTTCACACTACACAATCAGGTCATTTTTTTCCTGGTACAGGAATTCAGAATCCTATGTCACCCTCTCTGTCTCTAACTAAAGGAAAAATGAACCTTTGGTGCAAGTTTTCCTTTCAGGTATGGCCCCCATCCCACTTGGTAAACAATAGAGGTGGTCAGGGCAGCTGCAGGATGTATATTTGTTCTCAGCACTAAATAGCATCATTGCAGCTGCAGGACGTATACTTATTCTAAGCACTAAATAGTACCAGTGCTGAGCTGTTGACCTGCAGCCCTAAGGAAACTCTAAGCTAAAAAAAAAAAGCCAATAAAGTCCATTGGCTTAGAGGTGTCTGCACATACCTGCAACAACCTTTACTATTATGCCAGAACACCAGGTTGTCCTGAATCTGAACATTTTGACATTTCCTGGTAGTGTTGAAGCTTGTCTATTCCCTTACATTTTGCTCCATCATTATGACTGGCTGTCTAACTGGCCAAAAAGAATGTGTAGGAGGCAGGATGAGGCAGAAACATTTCGACATTACAAGTGTTAGAGCTTTATCTGTCAAAAAGAGTTCAGCATTCAGGTAAGATGTCAGGAATTTGGAGACTGTAACAGGTGCCTGCAAATTCTTGGTTTCATTTCTTAGCGACATAGCTATTTTAATATAGCATCTAAACTGCACATTTATTTGTGATAAAATATTTAATATTATAAGAAGTAAAGGTAAATTTATATTGACAAGTTACCTGTGGCAAGTTTTGTCCAAGTAGTGGTGGGCTTTGGCTCACCAGTTGTTTCACATGGGAAAATTGCATCCATTTCATATGGCAGTGATACAAACTGGAAGCCAGTGGTTATAATCCTTGGTTTGCTTTCTTGGACTCTGGCAATTATAGGAGGTTGTGGTGTTGGTTCTGCTTTACTTGATGTAAGTCGAGGTCTTTGATTGACATTAAAATAATACCAGTATGGATGTAATGTCTGTGACATTCGGGATTGTGCAATATAAGGGGAAGTTGTCGCAGCCAAGGTTGTTGAGGTTGTTGAAACTTTGGTCATAGCTGGAACAGGGGATGTAGTAGTTCTTGTTGTTGTTGGAATCAATGTTGTAGTCCAGGTTCTAGGTGTTACATTGTCTGGGACGACAATGGAGGGCAGATTTGGTTTGAGAGTTGCAGCAAACTGAAAATGCCTTGTTCTATTTAAACGATAAGGGTTTCTTGGGTTTATATAGTATGGATTTACGTGATAAGGGAATCTCATTGCAGTGCCTTTACCATCGGTAATAAAGTTATTTCCAAATGGTCTATAATAAGGTGTTATTCGTTGTCCTTGGTTATATTTATTTGGTGTCGCTGGCCTTGGCCTGAATAATGGAATTACTGTTGTGGTTGTTGTAGTTGGTGGGGTTGTTGACATAGATGGTGAATACGTTTTTCTTTCTTGAGCCGTGTAAGCTGTTATTTCTGGTTTATTTGTTACTGAAAGGGGCTGATTAGTAATAAAGTAGCGAAGAGGTCCCTGGGTTCCAATTAAAGGTGGTCTTATAGTAGCTCTTGAAGGATTGTAATAGGGTGGAACTACTGCATGATGATGGTTATTCACTACTCTGGGTTTATGATAATATTTGGTGTTATAAAGAAGGCTGTTATTTGATCTTGTGGTATAGACATCCTTAACATGTTCCTGCTTTGACTGAACAAATATTTTGTTTTTGATAGAAGTATTAGGGTCTAGTTCATTTACAGCTTCCTGATCAGTGGTTCTCTTGGGAACTGGGGGTTGAGTAGGCACAATCTGCATACTTGGCAAGCTTAAGTGATAATTTATAGTGGGAGCAAAAACTTTTTTTGTTACCGGAAATACAATGGCATATTTTCCAGGACTAGGTGTTGTAGTCTGATGAACTGACCTGCCCGGACTTTCCTTGCTTTCTGAATGTATATGCACTGTTGTGTGATCATTTTCTGCCCTATTAACAGTGGTTGTCATTTTTTGTATTGTTTCTACTGTTGTGGTAAGAAGCTGCTTAGGTACGTTTTGTGCTTTGTTAAAAAAATTTATGAAGTAGTCAGTTTTCTGTGTAACTGGCACTGGCAATGTTATGGCCCTTTCAGGAACCTTGTTTTGTCTATTATTTAAATGTTTTAGAAAGTTTCCTATGTGAGCAGCTTCAGTAGTCGCAGATGGTGGTTCTTCTACAGGTACTGGTGATGGCTCTATTACAACTGGTTGATTTACAGCTATATAAACTTCTTTATCAGCATCTTTTGAAGTATCTAAATCTGTTGCAGGACTTGATGGAGGTGAATATGTAATGAAATATCTTGGAGTGGTACTATCAGAAAAAGGCTTGTCAGCTTTACTTGTTGTTATATATTGATTTAATCTTGTTACATAATCCTCTGCATGGCTTGTGCTATGTATGCCATCAGATTTTTGTTCTGTTTGAGCTGTTATAACAGGTGCAACAATTGGCAATTCCAAAACTTTGGATGTTTGTGTTTCAGCCACAAGAGTAGTAATTGGAACGTGTACTAATACACCCTTTTCTGAAATTTGTGGCACTGCAGGACTAGATGTTGCTAATTTAATTGCTGGCTGTGTTATTTCAACAGGCTGATAAATGCTGTTATCAAGAGGGTAACTGACTATGTTAGTGGACTTGTCTTCAGATTCTATCACAAAGGGTTTTTGAGTGATAACATTTGCATCCCTATAAGAAGGTACTGTAGGGACAATCTGATTCTGTCTAAAACGATTTGGTCTGAATTTTCGTCGTCCATGGTTTCTTCTTCGAGGATACTGGACGTTACCATGTGTTATGGGCTGTGAGGTTGTGGTGGCTATTTGCCTTTGTACAGGTGTTGTTCTGATGGTTGTTGTTTCTGGAACAGCAAATGTTGCCACTTCTTTTCTGTCACTGGAAATAATCAGACTATGGGGACTAAGGGTGGTGGTCACTAACTGTTGCCCTGTTTCCACAGAAAATGTTTGTGATTCATGTGAATTATATGTATCCACAATGTTTTCAGTTGGCTCAATAGAATCCTCTCTGAAGAATTCAGTGACTGGAGCAGATGATATAGGCACAATATAATTTTTGATGGTGGTTGCAGGTGATTGTGTAGGAAAAGAACCAGTAGACTTGGGTATTATACTGTCTATGGCTTTAAAAACAATTTGTTCATTCTCTGGAATACTAGTTCTGGTTGGAGATGGAGACGAGATATCACTGTCCACATCCAAAAAGTTGATGTTATCATTATTAGATATTTCTCCTGAAAGGTTAGGTGTGGTTGTAAATGAAATCTCATTTTCTGTATTTACCAGTTCATCAAGGGCAAAGGATGTAGATTGTATTACTGTGGACTTCACAAACGTGCTAAATTCTGTTGTAGCATAGGAAGGTGTTGTAATGTCAATGAAGTGATTTTCCGTATCATGAATTTGGACATTTTGCTCTGTAGTAAAGGTTTTGGTTCCCATGGTAGAAAACTCATCTATAAGGCTTTCTTGTTCAGTGCTGACAGTTCCAGCCAGGTCATCAGTATCATATAACTGTATGTTTGTATCTTCTTCTTCTTCTTCTGTGAAAGGTCTTAAGTCCTCCTCACCTGTTGAATAGATGGAGTCCTCAATATCAGTGTTTTCAAGTGTTGTGATATCAACACTTGAAGTAGCAAGTGTAGTCACTGTATCAGGTGGTTCTGTTGTAAAAGTCTTTTCAATCTCTGTTTCAAAGGAAATTTCATTATAGTCATCTGACTCTTCTGTAGTCCCTACTGTAGTTATATCAGCTGGCGATGTTATCAAACCATCATATTGCCTTATGGTTACTTTTGGTGAAGATGTTATATATAATAATTCATCTTCATCAGCTGATGCTTCTTCAACAATTGTTGATTCTGTAATGGATGATGGCTTAGAAAGAGAAGATGGAGGTGTAAGGTCGTGAGTGAATACTGGTGCAGTAGTTGCTCTCTGGGTGGTCAAAAGAGGGAATTCTGTGGTTTTTAGAACATTTCTCCCTCTGACTTTGGCTAAAATGCTGGCCCATTGCTTAGGATCAATTTGCTTATTGCCTCCAATTAATCTTTTCCTAGATTCAAACTTCCTTCTCCCTTCTGCCACATTACTCTCTTTATATTTTTCTGTATTTTTCCATGTATTAATTTTTTTACGGTCTTTTCTGTTGTTTTTGCCTTCGCCTCTTCCTACAGAAGAACTTTTATCTTTGCCATATTTGACCTTGTCCTGTACATTGTAATACTTATCTTTCTCCTCTTCAACATCTCTCTCTCCTGAACCTCTATCGTCATCTATTAGATCATACTTGGCTTTTGTTGATACTTTTACAATAGGCCGCTTTTTAATTATTGTCACCTTATTCAGTTGTTCAGTGAGCTTTTTCAGTATTGCTACTTGCACACTGTAATGATCTTCTCCATATTGATTTATAGCAATACATCTATAAAGACCGTTATCAGTAAGCTTTGTATTTAAAATGAATAAGGAACCATTATTTAAAAAATACACACCAGTTTTATTTGTCCCTGAATTAATAATATTATTGCTTGGTAAAATCCAGTTAACATCAGCATCTGGATTGGCAAGTGCATTGCAAGTTAAAGTTATAGGTTCACCAATGGTTTTGGTGACTACCTTGACATTGCTCTCAGAGATCTCATTTGATGGAGGCTGCACAACCACTCTGATAGGTAAGGTGACTACCTCATGTTTTACCCGAGCAATACAATGGTACATGCCAGAATCAGAAAAATCTGCTGATTTGATTACCAACTGGCCACCAGTTGCTAGTGAATATCTACTATTAGGTTCATTATGTGGAGCTTTTACTGTTGTCCCATCTGGTAGAGTCCATTCAAAAGTAGGGGTTTCTGAAGACTTTACATTGCAGTTCAACTGGCAAACTTGTCCTTTGATAACACTGTAAGATGTTTTGGTCCGATCATTCCTGTTTATCATAACCCAACTGTTTTTTGGATATTGAATATCTTTTGTATGAAGTGTTTGTGAAAGTTGTGTAGAAAAAGAGAGAGTAACTTTCTTGGAGGTGCTCAATCTTCTATTCAGCTGAAGCTTGACAATAGACTGCATCACCCACTCTGGCTCAGCAGCAATAACAGCCTTTACTCCTGTATAATAATATGAATCATGATCTAAATTTTGTTTATATCTATAAGTCACTTTGGAACTATCTGTAAACAACAACTCCCTTTCCAGCTTAACAGGAACTTCACTATAATAAGCGATTAGTTTCCATAATTTTTCATAGTTATCCCGAGTCATGGGGCATTCAAAATCCACAGCAAAGGTTGCATTGATGTCAATCTCTTCTGGATGAAGTTGGTTCCATTGGATTTTGCTGAAGTCTTCTGTTTCTTTCATCTGACATTCCAAGTTGACTGTATTCCCATGTTCATCAGTCATATTTAAAATTATATGTCCAATAAAACCCTTATTTAGCTCTAATAATGGCAGATCATTATCATCATCTTCAGAGGCGGTGTCACTGCTGTTTATCCTGAATGGGGAGGAGATAAAAGGACGCGAACAGGACATATCCTTCAAACCCTGAATTTCTTGATTTTGGAGATGTCTTGGAGTAGAACACATTGGGCACAGCTGTCCATTTTCATATGCTCTATCCTTCTTACATTTTAAAACACCTATGGAGATATGAAACAGCAAATGTAATATCCCACATCTGGATAAGTAAAAACAATACATCAATACAAAAACATAGAGACTTCAAAGCAAGAACAGCATACAAGCTACATGTAGACATAATTATCTGGTTAACTACATCCTTTGAACTTAAAAGCACCTGCTCTACATCATGCTATTATATAGTACAGTTGTATTTCTCAACAAAGAATTACAGCTCTTAAATGAAAACAATACATAATTATCTTTTTCATATTGGGATATGGAGTCGGTCTTCACAGGGATTGGTTTGCCTACTGCAAATAGACTGTTTACTTTGCAAGTGAATTGTCCCCAGAGTTTAGGGAATGAGGTGAAGCTCTATTGCCTTCTACCATCTAATCACGAGCAAGCAAAATGCTGTATTTTTTTTACCCATAGCTGGGTATTCTTTGTTAAGCAAAATTTTACCACATTCACTAAGCTCTGATGGAAATTCTCTTCAAAGTACAACTTCCTGTGCAAAGTGAACAATCACATGGTGTATATACTGCTTGCTATTTCAAAATCTATCAACTTTCTAATATAAACAGCTTGAAAAATAATGTCATAAAATCACCTTTTAGAGGACTGTATAAATTAGTGCAAACTATGGAGAATTACTACATATCCCAGACATGGAGTTTTACTTTATGAAGTTATGGCAAGCTGAACATTTTAGTAATATTTCAAATAATTTAATATAATTTATATTTGTTTTTTCTCACAAAAGCAGGAAATAAAGTTTGCATGTGCAGTATGTCCACCCTGCCTAGTTACATCAAATATCACCAAATTTTACCTAAAATAACAACCAATAGCAAAAAAATGTTTGGGTGTCGGATACTTTCTCACTTTTTCCCTGGTAACACCTCATGAAGCTTTACCTTATTTACTAAGCTCTGGAGCAACTGCACTTGCCTTTAGTAAATCAACCCCTAGTTTCACACTGGCATGCAGAAGCTACTTTACTAAAAGATTTGACAATATCCACAAAAAAAAACTTTGTGTGAAAAGAAAATGCCTGTTTACATATTTTAACTGTACACAGTTAAACTGAAGCCAAAATGTACTCAATGTACTCAATGTATTAACATTCTCAAATCATTTAGTAAATCAACCTTACAGTGTGTCATTGGAACAGAACATGAAAGGGAATCTTTGCAGTGGGAGCACATCAATAAAAACTTGATTGACCTTTAGAACATTATTCACTCTCTCAAACCTCAAGGCAAAAAGGTTTTAGTGCATGTGGTTGTCAATTATAGCAGATCTTACAGTTAAAATCGTCCATTTAAGGAGATGTAAACCCTCAAGGTTTTTCACCTTAATGCATTAAGGTGAAAAACCTCCTATGCTGCAGCTGCCCCCCATTTTATATTATAGTCCTGTAATTCTTAGGAATAACTCACTTAAATCTGTCCAAAACAGAGTCTAGCAGACATTCCGGGTATGATAAAGTTTGAAAAATGAAATCATAAATTATAATATAATAAATAACTATAAATAATTATACCAAATAATAATATAACAATAATAAAAATTATTCAATAATGTAATCAAATCAAAAACACTGAAATTTGCTCAGTTGCAGAATTGTCACTGTCATTACTTTTCAATATTTGATGACGGATCTCCCCACAAATCGGTATCGCTCAATTCTGCAAGTGATTCTAATTTATTATCACTGTTTTCTAGCTGGTCTAAAATCATTTTTGATGTAAAGGGACAGTTTTGGTTGCTATGGACAATCTCCAGTTTCCAGGCATAAACAACAGTTTTTATAATATAAAACTGCATGCAGGACACTGGGCAGCACTAGGGACAAAGGGGATGTGAAATTATTACATACAGCAATGTAATCTGTAAGATTACATTATACTGTATGTAATGTGTGTGTTTCACTTTTTGAATTTGGCGCTGACCTCCGTCCCTGTGCGTCGCAGCACTCGTAGGGAACGGAGATCGGCTCCATGATGAATCGAGCGGAGGACAAGCCGCTCGTACAGCGGGGGGACATCGCTGGATCCAAGGGAGAAGGTAAGTAAACCTCCTCCTGGATTCAGCGATGAAGTCCCAAGTCTGGCTCGGGGTTACCGCTTTTGGTATAAAACTTCCACCCAGAGCCAGACTCGGGAATACCGCCAGGGGGGTTAATACAATTGGGCCCCTCCCCCACTACAAAAAGCTAAAAAAAAAAAAATATCTGTGGGAAGATCATACCCAGTTTCTGTCTGTGGTGCCTATGTGGGGGTGATGTCATTCTTCTTCAGGCGAGTTAATGGTAAATATAGAGTATCCGTAATCTTGTAAAAACACAATCATGCACTGTGGTGCAGCAACTTATGGCAACATGTTGAGTACTCAGAATTCTCTGGGATCTTACCGAAAGCAGCCTGACATCACCTCCTGCAGTACTAAAGCTGGACTAAAGGTATATATATATATATATATATATATATATATATATATATATATATATATACCAAAATGTTTCCCTACTTTTTTGTTGTTGTACAGTTGCTATATGTGGTGAGAAAGGGACCAAAGGTATTAAAGTTTTGTATGGCTGTCAGCAAATCTAATAAAATGGCATGCATATTTTGGAAATCCTAATGTCTTGAAGAGTAAAAGAATGAAAGATTAGTTTGCTTGAGGTTGGCCCTCAATAGACATATTGAAAAAATCTTACCGTTTGATTGCTCATCCCATTCAAGTAACCATTTTAACTGGCAGTCACAGGCCCAGGGGTTCCCATGGAGATACAGATTCTCCAGCAATGGCATTGTTTGAATCATACTAGCTGGAAGTGTTTGTAGCATATTATCTGATAAATAAAGATGTTTTAATGTTGATTGTCGGAAGTAGTCCAGAAAACTGAAAGTGCAGAAGGTGTTGGGATGAAGCTGGTGAAGTAAGTTTCCTTCTAAATGAAGTAATCTTAATGCTGTTAAACCATTAAATGCATTAGGATGGATGGATTCAATCTTATTATGGTCAATGTGTAGTCTTGTTAGGCTAGAAAGTCCATGAAACGTATGACTGGTAATCACTTTCAGCTTGTTGTAGCTCATTTTGAAAACCTGCAGAGATAAATAAATATGGTTAAACCAATAATAATACATTACAGTATGGTTAAACCAAAATTAGCATTTTTTTTTTTGCATTCCATGTATGTGTTTTTCTGTCTTTCCCTCTATTTCTGTTTGTTTGAAATGTTTTTTCTTTGAGTTATTCTTTTTAGGATGTCCATGAACAATGGTATTGAGCATACTGGATATTGGTGGATCCCAGAATTGTATTTACTTGTTTAAAGTAAAGATAACTTTAAAGTGTTTTTAAATAAATACTTAAAACATAACTATACCCACCTCTGCTCCAGCCATGGGACACCCTTAAGCTTCATCACTGGTGCTGACATGTTCGTGACAGCTTTTTCCAGTTTTGGGATCTTTGGCCATCTTGCTTGATCAGGCTGGGATACCTCCCAAAAATGTGAATGGAGGTTAATTAATCATGGCACATGCAGGGATTGTACAGTGAGCTGTGTATGTGCAAGAGTTTAAAAGGAGGGAGGTAAGAATCGTTTATTGCTGAAGAGCCAAATGTTATATTTTTAACTAAACTTCCCCTTTAAATTAGTCATAGTGCAAGGCTAAGGGAACACCTCATTACTACTCCAGGGAAAGAGGTGGCAACTTGATGCACAAGGTCTCCTTATTTTCCAGTATCTCCTCACCTCGCTGATGGTGTGGAAGGGAGACATACTTTTTTGCATGCATATACCTTTTTATACCCCAGCTCTGTGTATACAAATACATTCCTTTAAAGTTTTATTGCTTTATTCTACTGTCTGCCAAAAGTTTAATTTTGCATTGTGGGATGAAATGCCAAAATCCTGCACTAAAATAAGAAAGAAATCTATGGGTCCAGAATATATTTACCTTTCCTTCCACCCTATACATGTCAAGTGGTGGTTGATGTCACTATCCTTATGATGAGATACTGTGGAATGCTGTGTAGTCCAAGGCACAGGAGGCAGAAGCCAGGGGTAAGATAAGTATATCAGAAAACGTATTTAGTACAGAAATTTGACAATGGGGTAGGTGGGCTTAGTAAACAAGCAAATATTGTATTAGTGTCCACATTAAGGGCTTGTTCACACTTGACACATTTTTTTAACTCATAACAAACACTCCTTGAGCGCCAATGTGCTTTAGCATCGGCATTAACCCCCCTGGTGGCATTCCCGAGTCTGGCTCAGGGTAAAAATTCCGAACCATTAGTGGTAACCCCGAGCCAGACTCGGGATCGCATTGCAGGATCCAGGATGAGTGTGCTTACCTTATCCCCTGGATCCAGAGATGTCTCCCCGCAGTGCGAGCGGTTCGTCCTCTGTTCGATCTATCATGGAGCCGAGCTCCATTCCTTGCGAAACATACACATTACATACAGTATAATCTTACAGATTACATTGCTGTATGTAATTATTTCACATCCCCTTTGTCCATAGTGGTCTGCCCAGTGCCCTGCATGTAGTTTTATATTATAAAAAACATTATGCCTGGAAACTGGAGATTATCCATAGCAACCAAAACTGTCCCTTTATATCAAAAATGGTTTTAGACCAGCTAGAAAACAGCGATAATAAATTGGAATCACTCAACTGAAAAGTAATAACAGTGACGATTCTGCAACTGAGCAAATGTCAATGTTTTTGATTTGATTACATTATTGAATATTTTTTATTATTGTTATATTATTATTTGGTATAATTATTTATAGTTATTTATTATATTATAATTTATAATCTAATTTTTCAAACTTTATCATACCCAAGATGTCTTCAAGACTCTTGTTTGGACAGATTTAAGTGAGTTATTCTTAAGAATTACAGGCCTACAATATAAAATGCCAAATTTTCATGCAAAATAATTGTACTGCTTTAACCACTTCAATACAGGGCACTTTCGCCCCCTTCCTTCCCAGCCCAATTTTCAGCTTTCATCGGTCTAGCGCTTTCAGTGACAATTGCGCGGTCATGCTACACTGTACCCAAATTTAATTTTTATCATTTTGTTCGCACAAATAGAGCTTTATTTTGGTGTTATTTATTCCCGACTCAGTTTTTTATTTTTTGCGATATAAGCGCAAAAAAAGCGGAAATTTGGAAAAAAAACAATATTTTCTTTTTTCTATTTTAAAAGAAATCCAATAAAATCTAATTTTGTCATAAATTTAAGCTAAAATGTATTTTGCTACATGCTTTTGGTAAAAAAAATTCCGTTAAGTGTATAATAATTGGTTTGTGTGATCACGGACATATGTACGCAAATGATCATGTACATATGTGTGCAGGTGATCACGTACATATGTGTGCAGATAATCATTGGGACATGTGATTTTAGTGGGACATATGTGGGGGACATGTTTTTATTATTAGGGACATGTGTTTTTATTATTTGGGGACATGTATGTTTTGGGGACATGTGTGTTTTGGGGACATATCTGGGGACTGTGTTTACACTGTGTTGTGTGTTGTGTGTTTACACTATACTGATGATCAGTGAGTAAAAAGCTGTAAAA
The DNA here is from genome assembly GCF_037356315.1 of Lithobates pipiens. Taxonomy (NCBI): domain Eukaryota; kingdom Metazoa; phylum Chordata; class Amphibia; order Anura; family Ranidae; genus Lithobates; species Lithobates pipiens. Next base: position 178,422,616 of record NW_027507748.1, read on the forward strand.
AACAGCTCATACTCACTGATCATCAGCCGGCTGCAGCGTTCTGCTCTCCTCTCCTCAGCGATGACTTCCGTGTGAGGAGAGGAGAGCTGATTGCCTAGAAACCGGCTGTTTGTTTACATCACATGACGGCCGTGATTGGACACGGCCGTCATGTGATCAGGAGGGCCAATCACAGAGCCCTCCTGCCGATCTGAGATGTGCCGTGTCCGGGTGACACGAGCACATCGGGATCGCGCTGCTGCGCGGGCACGCGCGCGCGCGATCCCGCTCCTTCTGAAGGACGTTCCTGAACGTCCTATCAGAAGTAGACAGCTCCCACCCGGCCGTATATGTGCATTGGCCTGTTGGGAAGTGGTTAAGCACCTAAAATCTGAAATAATCATACCGCCAGGGAGGTTAATAATGCTTTAAAAATTGCTCCCCAAATGCCCTATGTGTGGTTTTGACAGCTCCATTAATGCCTATTTAAAAAAAAAAAAAAAAATTAAAGGGAAGTTACATTACAGGAAATAAACAAATTGAGGTATGGCTTGTGATGGTGAAAGTTTCCTGTGCACACTTCATTAGCCGGGAAGGCTGCAGTATGGATTCCTATACTGTGCTTTTTCTCATGCTTGGCCTCTTGCAGATGATGCTGATGTGTGAACAATTGGCTGAGCAGAGGCACGTTGATGTCAGCCATCTTCAAGCAGCACAAACTGGAAGTGCATAGAAGGAAGTGATTGCAGGACACTCTATGCTCTTCTCTATCATTACAGGGCATTGTGGGACATTATATTCCTCCTGCGTAGCATTACCATAGATTTGAATGGGAGGCTTTGAAAGGCTTCAAACACCTCCTGATGCAATATGATGCTTACATTTTGAAGCAAAATGATGCAACGCAAAGCTAACGCTTCATTTTTTGATAATCTGAACAGCAGTGTGTGCTGTCCATAGTATCATCTGCATAAGTGTTTAAAACTGACCCTCAAATGCCTTCTTTCAATGGCAGTGTGAAGTGAACTTAGGAAAGGGTTGTGTATACAATGTACTCAAGTTAGGAGCATCCTTGGGCCACAAAAAATTATTTCCTGAAATCTGAAAAAAAGAAGTATGTACCATTTGCTGTCTGTTCTTTGGACTCATATCAGTTTCAAAATTTCAGCTATTTCAAACTTCTAATAATTTTATGACCATTTGGTAGATGCTCAAATGTAAATTCCATTTAAGCCTTAACATTTTTATAGTACAGATTTTCTGTATATTACACTTTTATAGTTCTCCAAACTCTTGCAGTTTTCTAAACTGATTTCCTGTGCCATAGAAAACAAAGATTTTAAGGTAAACCTACCCACAGGAAAAGGAGTAGGAATACAGTGATATAAGTGTTATATATATTGACCGAGCACATTACCTCATTACTACACCAGAGCAAGCTACACGATTCTTTGTGAACTTTATCATCAGGTTAGAACTAAAGTGACATTCATACTTCTGCTTAAAGCAGCAGTTGTAGACATTTAATGTAAGTCAAGCATATTACCTGTAGAGAATTCAGGTCTCTAAAAGCACCATTGGGAATGCTTTGCACATCATTGCTATGAATCAAAAGCATCTCCAGTTTTGAAAGTCCAACAAATGAATTTTCAGGTATGGATTGAATGCTGTTAAAGCTGAAACAGAAGACAGTATATTTGAGAAATGTAGATCTCCAATTCTAAAAGTTTAATGTAATTGCAAACTTAACTCAGCCAGGAAGTATTGGATGTTTTGAAAGGCAATTCACCAAAATGTGATATTCTACAAGTAGGGTTTGTAGGTTACTTTTGGCTTATATTCCTTGGGAATGCCTGCAATGACATCTCCCTGCCACAGTCCCCAGCTCTGTGATTGGCAACAGTGGATCCTGTTTCTGCTGAAGGAGGAGTATTATTTGCACCCTTGCTGTTACAATTTAAAATTAGAGTGCATATAAATTCTAACAACTATTTTTTTCTGTTTTGGTCTATTAAATATAATGGTGAAAGTATTTTGTTTGACAAGTGCAAAAAAGTAGTTGTTGATCCTGCTAGAAATGTAGAGCTGTCTTGTGTCCTGTGCTCTCTGCCAATGTTAACTCATAAAGCTATTTCAGCTCCCAGTGCGAGATCGCAGTGCATTGACGGCTGCTGATTGGCCATGCTCTGCTGTGAGAGCCATGATTGGCCAAATCAAGGTGCTTTGGTCAATCATGGCTCAGGGGGCTAAGTCCAAGCCCTACACAATGTAAGGCTGCTAACATAGCGGCCGTATATAGTGTAATGAATGCAAAATGAAAAAAAAAAGTAATTTAAAACTGCTTTCGGCTGTAATGTATTGTCGGATCCTGGCAATATAAATAAAAATCATTGAACAAAAATGGCGTGAGTTCTGCCCCAGTCCATTACCAAGCCCTTCAGGTCTGGGATGGATATTAAGGGGGACCCAGTGCTAAAAGTAAAAAACAAAATGACATGGTGGTCCTCCCAAAATCCATACCAGGCCCTTATCAGAGCATGCAACCTGGCAGGCCAAAGGAAAAGGGGGAGGCAAGAGAGTGCCCCCCTTCTGAACCGTACAAGGCCACATGCCCTCAACATGGGGAGGGTGCTTTTGGGTGCTTTTGACAAGATCCTCTTCTCCACAACCCTTGCCCGGTAGTTGCGGGGGTCTGCGGGTGAGGGGCTGATCGGAATCTGGAAGCCCCCTTTAACAGCCCCCGGTCCCATCCCCATGTACCCCTACTCATTCATCCAGAAAAGTAAAAAAAAAGTAACATAATGTAAAAATGACAGGAGACCGTTTTGGACAATTCCTTTATTAAAAAAAAAAAGTGTCCCGCAATGTAAATCCATCTCCAATCACAGCGTCGACAGTCCAGAGAAAAAAAAACAGAAAAACTCTGCCTTGATGGGAGGTGGCCCGCTGACTGCAGCCTTTTTGCAATGACAGCTCTTAGATATCCAAGGGCGGGGCCACCTGGTGACATAACTGGGTGACCACACCACCCTCTGACATCAGGTGGCTTCACATGATGTCAGAAGGGGCGGGGTCAACCGGTTACAGAATCTGGGGGCCCCCTTGTTAAAGTGGCTTCCAGATTCTGATAAGCCCCCCACCTGCAGACTCTCGCAACCATAGCCCAGGTTTGTCAGGATAAGAACCTTGTCCCCATCACCATAGGGACAATGTGTTTTGGGGGACCCCAAAGCACCCTCACCACGTTGAGGCCATGTGGCCTGGTACGGTTCAGGAGGGAGGGCGCTCTATCATCCCCCCTTTTCCCGTGGCCTGTCAGCTTGCGTGCTTGGATAAGGGTCTGGTATTGATTTTGGGGGAACCCCCCCACCATTTTTTTTATTTTGGCATGGGGTTCCCCTTAATTTTCATACCAGACCCAAAGGGCCTGTTATGGACTGGGGAGGGGAACCCATGCCGTTTTTTTTCAATGATTTTTATCTATATTGCTGGGATCCGACAATACATTACAGCCGTGAGCAAGTTGAAATTACATTTTTTCCTTTAGAAATGTCATTTTGCTCTGTACTGTTATCAATATGAGGAAAATGTGCTACTTTACAGGCAGACTAAGGAGACCCCCACAGGCACGATATTTAGAGGAATATTTCATTTTTATTGTTTCACTTTAAGCATTATTAACCACTTCAATACCGGACATTTTCACCCCCTTCATGCCAAGGCCAATTTTCAGCTTTCAGCACTGTAACATTTTGAATGACAATTGCATTGTCATGGAACACTGTGGTCATGCAACACTGTACCCAAATGAAGTTTTTATAATAGAGCTTTCTTTTGGTGGTATTTGATCACCTTTGCACCTTTTTATTTTTTGCGCTATAAACAAAAAAAAACAGCAATAATTTTGAAAAAAAACACAATATGTTTTACTTTTTGCTATAATAAATATCCCAAATTGACAAATATATATATATATTTTTTTCCTCAGTTTAGGCTGATATGTATTCTTCTACATATTTTTGGTAAAAAAAATGTTATCTTGACTGTATCATTGTGGCGGACACTTTTGACACTATTTTGAGACCATTGATATTTATACAGCAATCAGTGCTATAAATATACACTGCTTACTGTATAAATGTTACTGGCAGGGAAGGAGTTAACAATAGGGGGCAATCAAGGGGTTAAATGTGTTACCTAGGGAGTGATTCTAACTATCGGGGGATGAGATTGACTGGGGGAAGATCCACGTTCCTGCTATGTCACCAGCGGACATCGTGGACACCAGGCAAGAGCATCAGCTCCTCAGTGATGCGGCGGGAAGCCAAGAACTTCATATGACGCCCGCCCAGGATGGGAGGAGGTCCCATCTGCAGACATCATATTACTATAGGCGAGTATTGAAGTGGTTAAAATCACTGCTCCTGAAAAATTTGCAGTTTTTAAAACTTTTTTTTGCATTGATACATGTCCCTTGGGGCAGTAGCCGAGTCCCCAAACACTTTTTATGGCAATAACTTGCATATAAGCCTTTAAAATTAGCACTTTTGTTTTTTCATGTTTTTCATAGACTTTAATGGTGTTCGCACACATTTTTTTGCCTGTTCGCATGTTCTGCTGCGAACCGAATTGAGGGGGGGGGGGGTGTTCGGCTCATCCCTAATTCTAATGCTCAAAAGGAAACTGTGCCTGATCTGAGTACTGACAGTGCAGCATTGGAAGGGATCACCACCCAAGTAAGTCTGCCATGATGTGCTAATATACTGTGCAGACAAGTACATTTGGCTTGAGAAACTTTTTTTGGAGAGGTTTATTTCTGCTTTAAATAAACGCTCTTTGATCTCATTCTAAAAGAAACAAAATTAAATATTATTTTCTGCCCTGACCCTTTAACTGGTTTAGCTTATGTGGCTAGAAAAATAATTTAAACCAGCAAGTCTAAAATACATGAACGCAACAGCAGGTTTCCATATCAGGATCTCAGCACTGCAATCTTTTGGTGCAAGAAAAGTTGGTCTTCAACACATAAAATCATGGTGAAGGAGTCATGAGTATGCAAATAAGGGATTCCTTATATATTAGAGTGGGTTCATTTTAGCTGAGGGTTAGTGTGAAGAGAGAGGAGGATAGTGTTAAGATTAGTGTTAGGCTACAGGGAGGAAAAGTGTAAGGGAGAGTCTTAGAGGTCAACGTGCTTAGCTACCAGAGCTGTGGGTTAAAAACTATTGGCGCTGATTCATTACACTGTAAATGTAACTTTAACCCATATGGCCTAGTAATTTGTTAAACCGTTTTTTTAATAAGGCAGACATGTACAATGGGCTAACTATGAGAACCCTAAGTTTTATTGTGCCCTTATTTTATAAAAGACAAACAAACAATGCCATTTAAAGGATAGCAAATTAAAGCCCCCACTGGTGTCCCCTTTATGCCACTAAAGAAAGTAATAACCTAAAACTGTTTCCACTACCATAACACGCCCGTAGATTGGCAGTGGAGGAAACCTACATCTTAAAAACCCCTTTAAATTTTTTTGCTGTCTCTGTCCCCAACGGGGAGGATAACAATCTCTATTGTCCTGCCCACCACTATCCCTGAGATGAAATATGAGGGGATATTTAAAATTCTAGCATTTTTTACTGGAGCAAAAGGCAAGGGAAACCCCTCCAGTGAGGACACCTGTTCATGTGACAGCTGTCTAGCATGTGAACTAAATTTTCTTTTAAAAAGGTTCCTTCCATTTTCTGTTGGGCCTTATAGGCAGAAAATTAAGGGAACTATCCCCTGTGGAAAGGAGACACCAGAATACAGGGGTTTTAACAAAACAAAAAAAAAGTACACTTTACATTTATTACACCTGTGTGTCTAAAATTGTAATTAGGATACAAATGAAGATAACACTTTTATACATACCCCAAATTAATCCTTTCCACATGTTTTGGTATCCTTGTTGGTACTGTTGCTAGTGATCGAAAAGTGCAATGAACTTCAGTGTTGACATAACAGGCACATGGGTGAGGACAGGATAAGACACTTTGCGGAAATCTTAAGGTTATAATAATTACTGGCAATAACCATAAATGTATCCGGCTAAACATTCTGGTTAATGTCTTCATTTTTTTCCTGCAGGTATAAAAAAAAATAAAGTTTTTTTAAAGTTGCAATTAAGTGAATTTTTTAAAAATATGTGACATTATGAAAGTTCCAGAAATAAAAATTTGTATATTTTAAAACCTGTGCAGTCAAAATAAAAAATAAAAAATAAAGTCATTATATAGGACATAAATAATAGCCAGTAAAATGTGTCCCTTGTGCTGATGCCTGTTCTATTAGTTCTCATCAAGATGGGCTAACTATGTCTAACATCTTCGCTGCTTCATTCATAGAATCATACTACAGCTTTTATGAATGAAAAACAAGCTTTATTTCTTCATCATTCCAGATGATTTCTTCTCCATTTATTACAATATTATTGTTTTGATCCACAATAGATATTTGCTTTATTTTTATTTTTTTGGCAGTCAAGTATTTGATAAAGTTTGGCTTTAGACTATCCTTATTTACATTTTTATTTACGGTATATATCTTTATTTCTGTGTTTTACATTCCACATTATTTTATTAGATTCCCAATACACGTTATACTTTTAATGTCAACTATAGTTTTTAATACAGAATATTTATGCGTAGATATAGATTATGTGACGCACACATGCTCTCCACTCTCTTTATTATATAGACACGTTGGGGGTGAATTACTAAAACAGGTGCACTAATCTAGTGCAGCTGTGGATGGTAGCCAATCAGCTTGTAACTTCAGCTTGTAGAATTAGGCTTTGTCAATAAAACCTGGACGCTGATTGGTGCAGCTCTGCACAGAAACCAAACTTTGCACACTCCGCTGTTAGTAAATAACCCCTTAAATAACTGACAGGGGTTTACTACCTAAAAGTATGTAGCCAAATATAAAGAAAATGTTTTGCCTTTAGTTACACTTTAAGTAATTTCCTATGAATTTTAAAGTACATCTGTACTCTTAATATTTTCAAGACTTATGCTAAAGTGAAATCCTATGGACAAACAATATTGATGGCTTATTGTTAAGCATATAGCAGCTTATACTCAATAAATCTGTGGCTGACACAGAGTAAGTTTAGAGCTCATTCTTTTTACAATATTTACTAATAATCCCCATTTCCTTCCCTCATTCCTAAACAAAGCCTTTAGTTAAGTGAAAAGATTGAAAGATCCTTACATTGCACAATTTATGTTTTTTTCTGAATTATTAAGCTATTGTACAGTTTGACAAGTTAGATAAATATTCTTTGAAATATTCTACTGTGACTTCATATTTCTCTGACACCTCTTTCAGAAGATATATCAGTGTAGAGATTCCTTACTTAGTCCCTACATAATTAAAATTCATAACCTAGGACAGCTCCCATATCAAACTAGGAACATAGATTGGAGGAGGAACTAGGTATGCATTTGGAATGTAATATTTACTCCAACTTGTAATGTGTCTAGCATAATTTCTCTGCAACCCTGAATATAAATAAAAGAAAGTTCCAGTTTTTTCTAGAGCATGTTGGGCATAAAAGACCTTCTATCACATGTAATATTACTGCCCTACCAATTACAACAGAACAGAACAAAATCTCTTCTTACTGTCTTATGATCCTTTTGACAGAGTTAAGGCTAGGGTCACCAAGATTGAATGGGAAAATGCAGTGTGTTTTTGACATCAGTTCGACATACTTCTGAGATTGTTCAGAATTCATTGCAGGAGCAATTGATCTCCCTTGGACCTTGGCACGGCATTTGTATTCCACATAGATTTGACAGACAGAGAAGCAGTTCCCGAAGCAAAAATTTACGGCACTGGCCCTTACTGACCACTAGTGACCACTCAACTTGACCCTTATTCTGGAATTCTCAGTAATATAATACCTCTGTTATCATCTCCTCTTCGGACCCCCCCCCCCCCCCCCGGCCCTCCATGTTATATCTAGAAGAAATAATGAGTTATTGACCATATTTAAAGATCATATGTATAACAGGGTAACTGTTTGCATAATTGCTTAGCTTTTACGGTGCTTGCTTGAGTAACCTAGTAGTTTGGAAAAAGGGATGCATCACAATCTTCTATTACCATCTACTAACTTTGTCCAATTCCCAACCTGAATTCTTTCCACCAAATAAGCCATACTTGCTTCATTTCCAACCATAGCTTTTTTTTTTCATTACACACTGAACATTTATCACTAACAATTAATCTAACTGGGGCTAGAGGTTCACAAACCTAATAATGCATTTACTAGGTCAGCTATATTAGAGACTTACAAAATAGATGCAAGAGGGCACCTGCTTACAACTGTGTTGTAACAACATGTTAATGGAGGCTGCATTATCACAGATGATCTATGTTTATCTTTGCTTTTATTGTGTTATTTGTCTTCCTTCTGAGCACCACATAATTGCTTTGCTCCCTTAGGGCCGGTTCACACAGCGAGGCGATGCGAGGCGACACGGCTCGCCTCGCCTCGCTCCCGCAAGTCGCCCCCGTTCTGTACAATGGAACCGTTCTGAGAGGAGCGACTCGAGTCGCTCCGACTCAGAAAAAAGGTTCCTGTACTACTTCGGGGCGACTTCGGGGGCGACTTGCATTGACTTCTATACAGAAGTCCTCTGCAAGTCGCCGCTGAGGTCCCCGCAGGTCACGGCGAGGCAAGTCGGAGACGCCTCGCCGCGCCTCGCTGTGTGAACCGGCCCTTAGTGTTCCAGTCACCTGCAAGGAGCAAGGAATGGAAGCCTTGGGAAAGCTCTGAGTCACTAGTGAGTCTTAGTGACTGCATGGCTGAAGACAATATCTCTCTCTCTCTGTTGCTATCTAGGCCAATTAACAAGTCATATAACAGTAAGGGGAAGTAGCCACATGTTCCTCCATACCTGGAAGTATTGGACATTTTTTGTTTGCTCCAGGCAGTTAAATAGAGCAAAATGATCTGCTGGAGAGAGGTCATTAAAGCAAACCCTTTGGTTTGACCTGCATGGGCAAATCAAAGCTTTATTTTAAGATATACTACCTGGGGCCTTAAGTGAAAGTTTTGGCACACACTCAGTCTAGCTGGAATACAAATACACCTTGTCCAGTTGACCTACAGAAGATTGTGCAATCATCTACTTACATCAGTATTCATTTCATTCCAAAGAAGCTATATTTAGGTGCATGTCACAGGTTTAAAGCCAACATTCCTTTATTCATTATCATATTATTATTATACAAGATTCTTAAATATAGAATCTATAAGAAGGTAAATATCATATTCATATCATGCACAAAAAGTAGAGTGAGATAGAAGTTTTTTTTTTTTTTATACAAGTTCTTATACCATTTTATATAATTTGATGTATATGTCATATGGTCATAGAACACAGCCTCAATAGGGAAGAGCACAGGGTGACTACATTTTTGTCCGTTCACAGGCTGAGGAAGGTTCTAGATCAGGCTCCAAAGCTTAAAAGCAGTGTAGTAAGCATATCTGGCAGCAGTACTTAGATTACAGGACAGGCTGCATAGAATAACACATCATTTGGCAGATTAAAGTGTTCTCCTATATACATTTTAACTGTATATTTATTTGTTTTTCTTAGAATGTTTTCAAATAAAGGATCCATCAGTATGTTGGTTTCAGTACTAACCACTGCAATTCTTGAATTTCACTGCCAAAAAGAATTAACACAAAATGTATCCCACATGCCCTGACCTTTAACTCTTATGCTGACTTCAACACTTAACCTAATCCTAGCCCTACTCAAAAAACTCCAAAAAACATGTATCCTCCTCCTTGACACGTAACCCTTGACTTAACCTTTAAATGTAACCCTTTTACTGGCCCTAAAATATTACTTACTGCCTTAAAGTGTAAGTAAATCTTAACCTATGCTTCATAATAGTCAATTAAATATACCAATAAAAGAGTTCTGTTATATGCTTGGAAAAAGTTGAAGGAAAAAGAGGAAAAGGATGGCAACAAATAAGGTGACTGCATCCAGTGAAAGACATTTTTAAGCAGTTGTGAAGACTTAAGATCCAAAAGAAGACAGATCATTCTGGAGAAACATTATCCATGTAGTTGCCAGGAGCCAATATAAGCTTAAAGGTATCTAATAAACATAATAATAATAATATGACATTGTTCTTCTCACAATATTATTCATAACATAGTTGAATGAGCCAATTTCAGGTCTGAAAAGTATTACTAGTGACAGGAAAAAATTATGTTTTTAAAGAAAGGTCCCCCATGCACACATGTAGCAGAGCTCACTGATTGACTGAGCTCCCCAATGATGTAAGCTAAGTAGAGCTGCAGAATGGTTTGCCTTTGGGCTTAGGTTATGTTCCCTCAGACAAGTAACAACAGCCATCCATCCGATTATCAAGTGGAAAAATATACGTGTACATATCAAACTGACAATTCATTGTGTTATATTAATCTTTTGACTGCACGACTGCAGACTGATTAAAAAGTATTGTTATCTTGCAAAATTGTTTTTACAAATTACCAAAAAATAGTTACTAGCATGTGTAAGATATTAAAGATTTTAACATTTTCGGGGGAACAGCATTGCATTTAGGTTATTGCTATGTGTGGTTTGAATTACAATATTTTCAGACATTAATAGTTCCTGAATATTTATAAAGTAAGCAATTTGTGTCATCTGTAATAAATAAACTTTAGCTTTTACTCACTGTATCCAAAGCAATAAAAAAAATAAAAAACCTTTGTCTGGAGTTAGGTAGCCTTTAGACTTTCAAACTTGACTTCGACATGGCTTATTCATCTGCCAGTTTGCTAGGTAGGTATTGCTCTGGAGAAAATCAACTACCTATTTCCATGGTATATATTGTTTTTTGTTACATGCAGCTTTTAGAAGTTTAGTTCTACTAGGAAACCACACCTTTATATGTGTAGATTACATTGATGCCCGTTCTATTGTACTGCAGGTAGGCAAATAGCTGCATTAAAGCCTCATAATCACTAGTTAACATGCAGGGTTAGCTTATGTGAATGCAGTTTTATTATTTGCAACTGTAGAGGAAGTCAACAAGTAATTTACTGTTTGATAGGTAATACATGAATCTAAAATGTGTTACAAACTGCATACAATCCATAGGTAGGAGACTTGGGGAACACTTATTTAAAATTCTACATAAATCTTGACAATGGGACTGCAAATATATTGGGCATTGACAGCAATGGTTTTTATAATACAATGTCTGGTGAAAGCAGATTTCCTATAAAATATTTACTGTGGTTAAATACTACTTTTACTCACTAAAGCTACTACAATCCCAAAATTTTCTGAAGAATTGACATACAGACTGCTCACATACTATATCTTCAGATCTTATAGTAATGAAAAAAAAATGTAGGCTTCTATTTGCCAGACTGGCTCTGGCCTGAATACTTTCACAATTACTGAGATAACAGTAAGTGAAATCAAACCATACATCCATTCTTGTTCCTGATCAGTGTCTTAAAATATTAAAGCCAATGAATCAGATTGACCTTAAGAAGTAGAGCTAAGCCACCCCAGTGGCAGCTGGTGAGTTTTTTTTTGGGGGGGGGAAGAAAACAACCCCCCTGGTGGGGCAGCATTAGCACAACTGCCACCTACCCCCATGGTGTGGTACTAACACACACACCCCCACCAACAACCGCTGTCCTTACCCTGGATGTTAGAGTAGCAGTCGGATGTGGCCATCTTCCAGTGTAGTGGACTCGGGGAAAGCTGTGTCTCCTCTCTGCTCCTCCCAGTGCTAGGTGTCCAATAGGATCACCTGATGTTTTGGCCAATAGGGAAACAGGTTTGATACCTGCTTCCCGATTGGCCAGGAGGAGGATCAGTGTTACAACAGTGAATTTTCATTCTCTGTTGCAGCACACTTGGGTGGGCTCCAGAAGCAATATCCTGAGTTCATATTATTTTGAAGCCTATTAGAGCCTCTGACTCTAATCTGGTTCTTCAAAAGAAAAACCTGGCCACTGTAATTCATATGCCCAGTGACCCAAAAGGGGCCAGATACACAAATAGGGGGGGGGGGGGGCGCGGCAGCCATTGATAGATTCATGCTATGCATGAATCTATGCACTGCATATAAAGGGGTGGCTGGAGAAAGGTGGCGGCATCCAGGCACCCCTGATGGACAGGCCACCACTGGATCTCCCATATTACTTTCAGTAAAGATTTACTTATGTTTATTACATTTTTCAAAACCAAAGAGAAAGGGGTGCAATCTGTCTGGGATCAGGATTATATAGAAAAAAGAAAAGGCATATGTACCATATACATGTCAAAACAGCATAAAACATAAAGATTGCAAGATTGATAGTAACTTTTCCAAAAATGCCTAATGTTTGATGAGAGAACTAGAATAGTAATAACTGTCTACCTTGAACAGTAACCATGTCCAACATGATGAGTGTAGAACTTACATAGGTTGTGGAAAAAGAATACAATTGTGTTTTGAGAATAGTTCAAGATAAGCAAGGAAGAAAGGGGGAGGGAGGGAAGAGGGAAAAAGGATTTTAGGGGTTGAAAAAGAAGAAAGGGAAACAAAAGAGGGAAGAGGAGTAAAGGGAAAGGTAAAGTTCCCATACCAACTCCAAATTACCTGAACAGAAAAGCATGAAATAACGCCTGAAGGTAAAGCCAATAAGTGGTTTATCACAGAAAAGATGCAAAGTTTGAAGAGTATCTGAGTTCATACAGTTGACCTGCTTGTAAGTGTCAGACATCATTTCCCCATGCTGTCAGTCACTCCATATGGCTAATGTTTTCCTTTTCACAAGCCCATTCAGCTTGACATGGAATGTCAGTCCTTTTGCCAATATTTGGCTATCACAGTACGTGCTGAAGGTAAAAAATGCCAGGGTAAACTTTTTTATTTGTTTATAGGCTCCAGGTAGCATGGACAGCAAAGTGATGTGAGGGATGATAGGGATCTTATCACCCACCATCTTGTAATAAAGCTGTAGTATCTTATCATAGGTGTAGTCCAAGGACAAGTGCCCCATATACAGTATGTGTCATAGTACCAGGGGCATGTAAGTATCGCCAGAAAAAATCATGGATCCATATTATGTAAAACTTAAGGGCATCAATACCATCGATACCCTTAAGTTTTACATAAATGCACGCATTTTGTAATTATGCTCTTGCCCACATAATGAAATAGACGTTTTGTAAGTAAACGCCAATATTTTGTCTCGATCTAGCTCTTGGGAGTGATACCTAATTCATGTTCCAATTAAGGTATAAAATGTGGAGATCATGGATAGAATTCCTATAGTAGGATTTGTATATTAGTGATAAAGAATGATCAGGTTTAGTGGACGGGACAAGTAATGACTCAAATTCTGTGTGGGATCTGGTCAAAGTCCAAAGGCAACGTGGTCCCAAAGTAATATATCATTTGGGATTATTGTCATAAGTCAAGCAAAGGACAGGTTATGACAGGCCAGGAGTATCTGGGGTAGAGACAGATGTTTTCCCCTTCATAAGGTATGGCATAAAAGAGTCTTGTTACTGCTCTTCCAGGAGAGAAACTGGGTAAAGAGTCAAAGGAAACAAGGTACTACCAAACAGTGGACTAGTCCTAGAATAGTTAAAAAGAAATGGGAAAGAAGCTGGCAGGGGACTGGAGGGTAACCAACCCCCGGGATTTTTATAACGGTACCAAATGTGTATAGACAGTAGATAAAAATCAATAAAGTTTTATTAAATATACAAAAGACATTTCCCAAAAAAGGAAACATTTTTTTCCATATACATACAGTATAACAAATATAAATATACAAAGGCTGGCGCAGAATCCTACAAAACTCCACATATTACCACATTTGTATATTATTTAAGCTGCATTGTTTCTTTCCTACATGTTTCGCTCTTCTGAGCTTCCTCAGGACATTGCAGCATACAACGATATATAGAAAAACTGGAAATACACAAAAAAAATGTATCAATTATAAAAAGAACCTTTAGCGACAAACAATATGTCCCCCAAGATTCAAAGCATATAATCAAATGATTGTAATAGCACATCCGCTCTGATCTGAACTTGACCAGAACAGCTTTATATTGAGAACAATTGAATTTATCAAAAACAAGGACATAGTTGTTAATAAGCAAAATAGTCCTAGAATAGAGTACACTATTGCTAAGCAAGTTGTCCCAGATTTTTAAGGTGGTAAAGGTAAGTAAACGCCTACTCATGGGATCCATTAAAGGAAGATAAGTGAGGTCTGGAGTAACAAAATCATTCTCAAGGTTTCCTTTAAAAGAAGGATCTATCATCTTATGCCATAAAATGATTGGTTCATCAGCTTAGCTAACTGTTATTGATGTGTTTTAATTTATCAGAGCATCTTGAACTGAAATTTGGGCTCGGGTGACTATACAGCCTAGGAGGGGCTGTGGGGGGAGCAGCATGCGAAGGTTTTTTTACCCTGATGTGTAGATGCATGAAGGTACAAAAAACCTTCAGCCTTTACAACCACTGTAAGAGAAAATCCTGTCTTAGACATCTGTCACCACAATGGGTGTCCCCATTGTTAGATTTCCTTTTACTTCCTGTTGAGGTGACAAATATTACATTTTGTAATTGACATTACTCTCCTTTCCAGGATCAATGGTCCCTAGTTAAACCACAGAAGATCCACCATCCCATGGTTTTAACCAAGTTCAGGGGTGATGCTTAGCATTAGACTCTCTTTGAATCTCATTTTTAAAGGAAAGGTCTGCTTTACTGACAGACTCCCCACAAAACAAGCATCAGGAAGGAGAGAATGATGTGATTGTGTTACCAGGGAGAACAGGATGCTTAAAATTCAAACCCAGCTTAACGCCCCCTGAAAACGTTGTAAGGCAGAGCCTATTTTGGGGAAAAATTTCAACGGCTTTTTTAGTCAGTTTGCATTTGTGGGCAGTCTGTATGATGGACATTCCATGGAAAGTTTGCAATATGGAGTCATTTAATCCTTGGTTTTTTTTTCTATGCTTCCTTGGTTGATTTCTGTATATGTAGCCATAACGGTTCTCATAGATTTCTGGTATATTTGATTGGATCAGGTGTATCAGTTTCCACTAGAGCAATGCAGATGCATTTGCAGCTCCAAATTTTAGCAAAACTAAGTGTTTACAACATAACTCAATCTATAGATACCACATTTGACCATGTAGCAACATTATGATGTGAATTAGGAGTAAGGAAGGTAGACATTTTTCTTTTTTTAGTTAAACAGTTTTATGTATTTATTCTTTGAATAGGTTGATGTTATGCATTTATTCCTGCCAATTAATAGCTCCAATGTATTTAGCACCTTTTTTTATTGAAATGACTGAATAACAGTTTAGGTTGTCACATTTAGCTCTCACTATCCTAATCTCTTGGTACTGGCGGGGTAATAAACTGTAAATCTCACACTTCCAAAACACACTAAGAGCTTCATAATCAAATGAGCCACTTACCGTGCCTAAACCTGGTATCCTCTATTTTAAAGCATATAGTTTACTAGTACATACCAGGTATAAATGAAACTGTAAACTCCTTATTTAGCAATAATCACTTTTATATTTTACATTTTTTTTTATTTTTCACTTTTATATTTTATATATTTTTTTATATTTTATATATACTTTTTTTTATTTATGTTATTTAACATGTGCAGCTTATACTTTATTTGGTAGTTAAGATATGTATACATTTGTTATATCGCTGGAAGACATTTTAAAGCGGAGGTCCACCCTAAAATACACTCCCATGGCTATGTGTTCCCCCCTTCCCTAAACGCTCGGTAACCCCCTTACCTTCCAGCTGACTTCTTTAGTTTTTTTGCTTTTGAAATTTCCCTCCACAGTGAAATCCGGAACAGGGGAGGAGCCGATGCGGAACGGGGGCGTGGCTTAATCGTCAGGTCACTCGTTCCGGTCTGCCGCATGGGCTCCTGGGACCTTTTTTTTTTTTTCTCCGGAGTCTGTGGTGTGCATAGACTCGAGATCTCGCGTGAGGCAGAGAAGGGAAGTGACGTTATATGTGACGTTGGTTATATGAGCGTTATCTTCGTTGCCATCACAACGGGGCGGGACTTCCGACGACGCCGCCCGTTGTGATGACAACCTCTGCAATTAATGGCGGCGATACTGCGCATGCGCGAGATCGGCGCTCTAACGGGCGGTGCATGCTGGTCCATCAGCATGCCCGTATCCCGGAAGAGGATGCCTGTGGGCTTCACATGCCCACAGGCAATATGGAAACGCTCGGGAGGAAAGTTTATAACTTATCCATATTCGAAAAAAGTGACAGGAAATCGATTCGAAAACTAAAGAAGTGAGTGCTTAGTTTAGTACTGTTATTGCTTGTGATACTCCTAACAAAAAAAAAACTTCCAGACAGTGGACTCCCGCTTTAATGTAACCTAAATGGAATGCAATGTTGAAAGAAAATATTTGAGCCTGCTGTCACATTTGTACTCCACATATAGACCAAATCATTCTCTTTATTTTGAAAGCTTGAAATTACTATCTAGTACCATTACACAATCTGAATTATAATGAGAAACTTAATTTAGGAGATCCCTAAACAAAATGTTTCCAAGAGACAGAAAGAAAAGGTAATATTTCAAGATATTTTGCCAGTGGAGGATAAAGTGAGATCTTTTTGCAGAACACAATACAAAACTGATGGGTACGTTCTGCTAGCCATATATTGTGATCTCAATGTACTTTGAGTCCAAATTATGATGACAGTATGTTATGCTAACTTTAAAAGAGATGCAGCAGACTAAAAGATTTTAAATCATTTAAGTGTTTCAAATGAACTATTGAGAGTAGAAATCTAAGCACTTAGTACTTGTTGCAAGGTAGGAGGTTCACAGATCTTTTGTTAAAACTTATGCTTGTACTGCTTATTTTTTACCTATTTTTTTTTACATATTTTCCCTCAAAGCTGGGTGTATTAAAATCTTTTGAAAGTATTGGAAGAAAGTGTGTAGACCACAATACTAATCCCAGTAAACCTGCCAAAGTCTTAAAGATATCTACCATTCACAGCATCAACAGTAACGGCATAAACAGCAGACCATAAGACTAAGTCCAATTGGCAGGATATGTAAAGTTAAGAGAAGTCATTATTCATAGATACCAGGTGCCCATCTAATACCAGCAATATTTTAGGCTAGGTTTACATTTAGAGGGTGTTTCCAACCCGTGGAGAAACGTGTTGCACTTTATCGAATGCGCAGGGGTTAAATTAATGGCATCCCCGCACTGCATTTTCGTGCATGCCAAGCCACATGGTGCCACAGCACCATGTGGCTCATGATGCACAATTTAAAGAAAGGGTCATTGACCTCTTTCCCTGCATTTTTGTGGGTCGAGCATGTTGCAATATTGCAAATCTAGCATTTGTTTTAACAACAACCATGTTATCTGTTGTATTGTTAGTGTTCAGTTAGATTTCTCATAACCTCCTATTAGGTGTGCAGTTCGTACCTTAGCCTGTTGCTTTCTTCCCCTTTTTTTTTCTCTATGGATCAAAATACTTTGATATGATAACTTAATCTAGCAATATGTACAGCCACTGTACATTGTGCAACCTTCTATTGCCATCTGCATTTTCTGGGACTGCTCAGGTTACAAACATTCAGATTATATAGTTGGAATATATGTTCATTACCAAAATAAATTATAGCATTAGTCCATTGAACACTAATATATTAGAGTCTGATTGACTGAGCCATTTCCTGGCATTTTATATCTCTTGGGAATACCAGTGGTGACAATTTCCCTTCATAGTTCAGTGCCCACCTGCTGGAAATTTAGGTTTTCCAACTTTGCATGTTCTCATTCCACCTATAGCATTCCAGATTATATGGAAATCTTGCAAAGAAGATGGAAAATGCTCTAGAAATAAGTACATCTCTAGATATTTTTCTGGAAGTCCATTGTCTTTATCAACTTGCACCAACAGCAAACTAATGGCAATCTGTTGAAAAAACAAAAAGGGACTTGCCTTGCCCCCAGCTTCTTAGGCTTCTAGGAGGCAAAGGTGAATTCTATCCCTCACCAACCTACCCCTGCCTCCTTGAATGGCTAGGCACTCACAATTCAATCAGAATATGCTCCAGCACATTGCAGGAGTGCATTCTCGGTAAGACTTGGAGCACCCAGTGTTTACAGGACCGGGGGAAAGCCACGCTGATATCAGCTTTACCTCCTAGAAGTGTCATAAGCCACACTGATGTTTATTAACAATAGGTTGTCAAAAAAGCAGATCTTCCATTATTATGGAAGGTCTGCTTTAGTATATTATTCACGGAGCAAAGAGTTACCTAGTAGTAACATGGACCCTAAAATGAACAAAAGTATAAAAGAGAACCTTAAATTCTAAGAAGCTAAATAAAAAGTTAGCATACACAATGCAAAATTTTTACCTGTGAAATCCCCATATTCTTGATATTTGCTTTGTATTGGAAATACTGCCCTCCTTTACCTTATGCACACCCTTTATGTATTTAAAGTTTTTAGTCATGTCTCCCTTTTCCCTTTTCTTCCTTCAGATTGTACATATTAAGTTCCTGAAGTTCCTGATATGTTGTATCCTTCAGACCTTTCATCATTTTTGTTACCTATGTGAACTTTTTTTTATCTTATCAATATTTTTTTTATAAGTGAGGTCTTTGGAGCTGGATATAATTTTTGAAATGAGGTCTAACTAAAGATCTATAAAGATATATATGGAAGCTGAACCCGTGAAGACTCCGGGGCTGGCTTACTAAAGCCAAAGAGGCTGGTCACTTTGAAGGTGAATTTTCACTTTGCAAGATAATGTTCCTTCTCATAGTGAATTATATATATATATATATACTCATCGACCACTTTATTATGTACACTTGTTCAATTGCATGTATGTATATGTAACACAAATTGATAATCAGCCAATCACATGGCAGCAACTCAATGCATTTAGGCATCTAGACGTGGTGGAGAAGGCTTGCTGAAGTTCAAACATAGCATCAGAATGGGGAAGAAAGGGGATTTAAATGACTTTGAATGTGGCATGGTTGTTGGTGCCAGACTGGCTGGTCCCAAGGGAAGACAGAGATCCTGTGTTTCTGCTCAGCAGGAACATGGATCTATGTCTTCCCACAGTTTAAGCATCCCCCACAAAGTTAGAAAGCACTCCCTAGGGACACATTTAACCCTTTGATTGCCCCTGATATTAACCCCTTCCCTGCCAGTGTCATTAGTACAATGACAGTGCATTTTTTTAGCACTGATCACTGTATTAGTGTCACTGGTCCCCCAAAAAGTGCCAAAAGTGTCACTTAGCGTCCAATTTGTCCGCTGTAATGTCACAGTTCCGCTATAAGACGCAGATCACTGCCATTACTAGTAATAAATAAATACATATTCTATAAAAATATTCCATAGCTTGTAGACGCTATAAATTTTATGCAAACCAATCAATATACACTCATTGGGATTTTTTTTACCAAAAATACGTAGCAGAATAGATATTGGTCTAAACTGATAAAGAAATTAGATTTTTTACATTTTGTTATTGGATGTGTTTTATAGCAGAAAGTAAAAAATATTGTATTTTTTCAAAATTGTCTGTCTTTTTTTGTTTATAGCACAAAAAATAAAAACCGCAGAGGTGATCAAATACCACCAAAAGAAAGCTCTATTTGTGGGAAAAAAGGACATTGATTGATGGATTTGTGTACAGCATTACACTATCGTGCAATTGTCAGTTAAAGTAACGCAGTGCTGTATCGCAAAAAATGGCCTGGTCAGGAAGGGGGGTAAACCTTCTGGAGCTGAAGTGGTTAAACAACATGAAAGCATGGTTCCATCCTGCCTTATATCAATGGTTCAGGCTGGTGGTGGTATAATGGTGTGGAGGATATCTTCTTGGCACACATTGGGCCCCTTAGCACCAATTAAGCATTGTTTGGACACCACGGTCTACCTGAACATTGTTGCTAACCATGTCTATCCCATGTCATATATATATATATATATATATATATATATATATATATATATATATATATATAAAATGATATATATAATTTTCCTTGCACGTGATTCTTTGCCAAGTAACCATTTCAACACATTCATAAATCAAACAGAAAATTCCCCTGCAAATTGGAAATTCCCTAACAAAGTGCACAGTCTATTTGCATTTAGCACATTAAACCCACAGGGTGTAAAGAGAGTCCCAACAACTTAGTCACTACTTCAGTGTATAGAAGAGAAAAGGGACCCTACCATTCTCTGACCCAAAACATATCATGAGATGCAGAAGTCATGTGTAGCTCAGGATTCAAAGAATAAAAACTTCTGTTGTAGGTTTCCCTCATGAACATCCTGATTTTCACTGCTTTAATAAATATCTAAAAAAAATTATGAATCACCAAAAAAAATAATGAAAAGTCTGCAAATGAGGTATGATTTGAGCTTCTGTAAACTATGGATGGCTCAAAGTTACATCTCAAGTATGCTACAACTTATTAAGCTTCATAAAACTCTTTTTCTGGATTTTGGCCAATTTTAATTTGTTACAGTGAGAGTTTTCCTTTTTGTTCATGGATGCCAAAGGAAAAACGAAGTCCATTGCCAAAGTGTCTTTTCCTTTTAAAATCTATTTTTGACATTTACTCAATTTTTCACAAAAGTGTTTAAAACCAGTCCTTTTTCCACAAATGTGTATAGTTAAAATGTAGTTAGTTAACACACACCTTACCTGTACTTGGAAAGGTGCACTTCAGTTTTGGTTGGCTTTTTATTTTGAGCCAAAATATAAACTATTGGCAGTAGTGAGGAAAGTTAACCTCTGAAAAGTCATATTTCTATATTTTGATGACTTATGCAAACAGAAATGCAATATATCATTACGACTGACAAGTATATGAACAAATATTAAGAAGGTCTGAATCTCCTTCAAACTCCATTTGAAAGCTATAAACGACCATATCTTTATAGGCTCCACACTTTACTCATTGCATCAAGACTGCCAGCTGAATCTCATCTCCTCCACTCTGGGTCCATTGACCCCAGAACGCTTAAAGTGGTACTAAAGGCTGATGTTTTTTACCATAATGCCCTGTACACAGGACTTTCCCGACGGAAAATTGTGATCGGACTGTTGTCTTAAATTCTGATCGTGTGTGGGTTCCATCTGACTTTTTCCGTCTGAATTTCCGACACACAAAGTTTGAGAGCTGGATCTAAAATTTTCCGACAACAAAATACGATTATTTAAATTCCGATTGTGTGTAGACAATTCCGAAGCATAAAGTGCCACATAAAGTGTCACGCATGCTCAGAATAAATTACGACGAAAGCTATTGGCTACTGGCCTCTTTATAGTCCCGTCATGTGCGTTCTATGTCACCTCATTCTGAAAGATCGGATTTTCCACCAACTTTGTCTGACCGTGTGTATGCAAAACAAGTTTGGGCCAAAATCCATTGGAAAAAATCTGACGGATTTTGTTGTTGGACTGTCCGACCATGTGTGCAGGGCATTATGCATTGTGTATGAGAGCTGTGTCTCTCTCTGCTCTCTCCCTCTCCATAGGCTCAGGGACAGCAGTGGGAGCCACAGACAGTGAGCAGAGAGTGTCAATGGACACACAGAGCGCATCTCAGGAGTGAGATTGCATGAGTGCTCCCATAGCAAATGGTTTGCTATGGGGGCATTCGTGGGGGAGGCAGGGGCACAGTCAGAGGACCCCAGAAGAGAAAGATCGGAGCATCTCTATGCAAAACCATTACACAGAGCAGATATAAGAAATACAATTGGAACCTTTTCAATAATTTTAAACCGTGACTTCTATCCTGGCATGTCCAAAACCTTCCTAGTGGAATGCTGGCAATCCCCTAGACTATTGGCAGGACATTTATTCAGTGGAGGTCAATTCTGCGATTGCAACAACTTTCTGCATACCTCCTAAATGAACCCTATATATCAATCAGCCTACTTAAAAAATAGGTGCTTCCTGATCTTTATGTGCTTTATGACCTCATTCTCTAGGGATCATGTCCTTCAGGTAAAGAGTATATTTGTACACTGGTGGTGGAACACAGAAGTTGGCACAAGTGTGAAGTGATGTCTTGACAGAAATTTACACCAGATACACATGGTGTGTGGACTGTTTTGTATATCCACATTTTTTGGCATTTTTATTTGTTGATGCATGCTGCTGGACATTTATAAAGTTTTTATCACACTGATCTAAATGGTTTAGTGCATTCACTGGTATTTGATACACATTCTAGTCTAGAAGTGCATGCCAGTGCCTGTGTAGTGGTAATGCCAGCATATACAATGATACTGGCCAGAGGTTCATCGCAATAAATCTGTGTTCTCTAGCAATGGGCTGGATTTCACACTCACACAATATCTTCTTCATCATATGACTGTGCCTTGACAACAAACACAAATACAAGTACCTCAAATTTCTAACTATGCATATGATTAACATAAGGAACCACTGAGGTAATGGGAATGTCAGTACAGACCATATATGCTTTGGAATCTCATGTGGGGCTTACCTAACATTGATGCCTTCAACCCCTTGCTCCTGCTCAAGTCCCCCTCTTTTTGTTCTCTTTTTCTTCTCACAGTTCCTTGACCCCTTTCATTCCTTCCTTTATTCTCACTGGCACAAGAGCCTATTGGATGACTTGGGGAGTAGAATATCTATGCAACCTTCTAAAGATTCCATAGGTACATGGAGCTTCAAATAGGAGACCATGAAATAGATCACATCCAGACTTAAATTATTGCAGACTATGGTGCAGTGATCTCCTATAAGAAAATGTGGGATACCACAGGCTAAAAAACATTTTCTCTCTCCATCTCTCCCCAGGACACCCAATCCCATTGTGCCATTATTTATTTTTTACTTTCCCTGTAACTCTATTCTTTCATGGTGTGTTTATTGATTGATGTACATGATTGTTACCCATATGTTCTATTGTACATTACCGATTTGGACACGTTATGTTTAGTCCTGTGTATTGCATTTTGTTTGAAGACCTCAATAAAAATGTAATGGAGAAAAATGTTATAATTGTCAGTCTTTAAATCTTTCACTAGTATCCATTAACTTTATTTGACACTAACCTACTGCGCATAGCTGGTTCTGTGATCCTGATCTTTCAGCTTTTTAATTTTTTCCAATTCACACCAATATTTATCTCATTTTATTAATAGGAGCTGTTTCTAAAATTCCAAGCAGAGCGTATTTGTGTACTTGTATATTCTTCCTTCCTCTTACATAAAAGTGCTATGCTATGCGTTATAGCATTTGTAGTATTAGATTAGAATAGACCATATATTTTGCATATGCACAGATGGTTTTCATAAGTTATACTGAGTGAATACTCCATCATCACTAACTTTAGAGGAATGGCCAAGAGGTATAACACTGACTCCTATAGCTGTATCACTAGGTTTGTAGCCCTTCATGCGGAAAGCATATTTTTTTACTTAATTTTTATTTCTTCACAGTTTTCTGTCCAGAGATTTCCCTTCACAGAAGAAAGTTTAACATAGGCATCTCAGGCTCTTTGGAGAATTCAACCAAGGATAGGGGAGGCAATGGAAATGTACTTTGAAGGTAGCTTCTATACTGAATGCTAGTGTATATTATAGTGCCAACTTGGGTAAATTTGTTATTATAGCATGATGGTAATGTTGTGCACACAAATTGCCCTTTTAATAAAATAATGTTTTACACACATGCTTTTAAAAATGTCAAAACCTCTGAGAAGTCTGAGAAGTGACCAATTGTCAGAAATGGAATGCCAGCAGACAAGATGTCTCCCCGGGCAGATTTCTGTTCACGGCTCTTCTCATACAGACTCTGCGCCTGTCTCCAGCTATTGACCCAACTTTCCTTGTCTACTCCTGAACTCTGCATGTACTGACCTGGCTCGTCCCTGAACTTTGCTTCTGCCTGTGCCTATTACTGCCACTTTGCTGATTTGTTACTGATCTGGCCTGTACCGTGACTTTGCTTCGTGTTCCACATCTGTATCTGATCTGTCTGCCTGAATATGACCCAGCTCTTCTGACCCTGTCTATGTTCCAGTCCCTAATGGATTTCCAAGCTTCAAGCATCTGCCTGTTATCCACCAGTGCATTTTCTCCATCTGCCTGCTACCCAACTGTGGTTCACCTGTTTGCTATCACCAGTGCCAGCTTGCTCATGCCTATTGCTAATTGGCTGCTACCCCACATCTCTGCTTGCTGTGATTCACTGGCAACCATATGCTGCTTGACTGGGAGATCCTGTCCAGCCCTGTAGCAAGACCACAAGGCACCTGTGCCACTCTGCATTCCTGCGCTTCCTGTTTACTTTATCAGGGGACACGAGTCAGAGTTGTAAGACAGGCCTTCCCCATCGTATCAGGCTCTTCCACCAGGTACATGACACCAAATGTCCTCTCTACTCCTCTCTTTGCAAGTCAAAAAGATAGAGGCAGACTAACTTTGGACAGCAACACTGTCAATCTGAAGAGAGGGCAGAGTTAGATGTACTAGTAGATTTAAGTGGACCTGACTAACAAATTAAAGTCGAACTCCAGCTAACACTTATTAAATAGTTAGAGCAACTGTTTTTTTGGGAGCAGTGATCACTTTCATGTGAGTTGAAGCCCATCCCCTCACAGTTAGAATCACTCCCTAGGACACACTTCACTTCCCAGTTCCCTACTGTGCATGCACAAGTCGCACTTTGCAATCATGATGGTCCCTGCTGTCTCTGAGACCCATGTGTTTCCCAGCAGACAGCGGGGGGGGGGGGGGGGGGGGGTCGGGGGAGAAGGATAGACTCCCATGGAGTCTATGCCCGAAAGTGGGTGCAAATACCTCTATTATACAGGTATGTGCACCGCTCCCCCCTGAAAGGTGCCACATGTGACAGGGGGGGTTCCCAAAAAGCGGAGGTTACATTTTTGTGTGAACCTCAGCTTTAAACGAATAATTGCCAAATTTACATTGTTTCAAATAAAAATCAAGCCTAAACCTTTTTTTTTTTTCTATCTTTGATTGGTGTATTGCAAGTATGTCCGTGTCTCCATTGGAGAGATGTTTATTTTACTTCCTGTCCCTTTGACATGGCAGGAAAACAAGTAGAAACATCTAAAAAGTAAGAAGCCCATCACTTATCTACACGACTTTGGAGAAAAATGTCCCCTTACTCTCTACTTTAGAGTTTTCCTTTAAGTTTTTTTTTTTTTAGTAATCTGTGCCAACTGCTACCTGGTTTTTCATCTGGATATAGTTA